>NC_137665.1:11592440-11861795 GCF_963422515.1 Blennius ocellaris | reverse complement strand
GGGATGTTACTTTAATAAAAAATCAGCTTTGCAGGTTCATTTACTAAAGTTTACTCACTTTAATTAGATCCTGTTTCAGGGGAATTTAAAGTGGTTCCTGATACTGGAACATTTTCCAAACTGGAAATGATCTTAAACCAATTGTAACTCTCTGAAAAAAATGTTGGTTGACAGCAGTTTCCAAAATGTGCATGAATAGATCAAATGTATTTCATACTAATGGTTATAATCTAAATTCAAACATCAAAACCGCGTTTAAATATTCATATCAAAAAATAAATAAACAGGACATCTGGGGCTTTAACGCTCATATGAAGACTTAAATTCAATGTGCAAATTTTGATTCAAATAGTTGGTGGAGGAGTCTGCAAACCCAGCTTACCATGCTGTTGTTTCTGCCATTATAAAAAGTTGGATTTGAGTCATTATATAATACCTGGATCTTTTGGGATGGTTGTGGCAACGCTGTCGCATCATTTCAGGTCAAAAAAGGCCATCGTTTCCCAGCAGTTTTAGGAAAGTATAAAAACAAGGCTGGGCAATGCAGCATTGCAAAGAAATGATACATTATTTACCTTGGAAATAGGCAAAAAAATGCAGAAGCCAAAAATAGCATATATATTAAAAAAAAGTATAGAATGCAAATGACAAACTCAGATTAGTCTTGGGTTGAATTTGCTTCTTTCTCCCTAATAAAAAAAAAAAATTATTCCCCTCAAAAGTTAGATGCAATGTTGGGATTAACATGTTCTAAAGAATCATGTTACTGTAAGGCCTTTGTTTTCGGTAGAAACACACTGGTAACTGATTATAATAAAATGAATAATGCAGTCTCTTTCTGGAGCTGCTGTCTCTTTGTGTATCCTTAAGCTAAACCTCTGTGAGGTTTAGCTTAAGCTAAAGTACCCCTGATGTATTTAGACTCATCAGCCTAATTTTTCTAAGAACTATTTGCATGTTGGTCGTTTATCTCCGCTGTCATTAATTCAGAAATCTGTTTCTTTTCAGAACAGGTGTTGCAACAAATCCTGCATGACTGCCAAAAATTAATTACCATCAAGTTCTAATTTTCAGTTGCTTGCACATCACTGGTTATGTGAGAAATCTTCAAAATACTTTTGTATTACTTTTCTTTTCTTTACCTTTTCTGCTATGGGTTTGAATTATCTTCTCATATCCAAGGGAGTCATGAAAACTGATTTAAAGGATCTCGTGTTTCTGTTTTTAATAATAGGTCCCCGCTGGTGGCACTTCAGAGGGTTAAAGCTTAGCCTTGGCTTTAAAACCTGGCTGTAACTGGGGAAGTATTCAGGATAAACTCTTGCCAAGTCTTCAGTGAAAAGTTACACTGACTTGCCGTGGCGACCCCTGAAAAAAGGATCAGCCAAATAGACATTGTCCAAACGTGACGGTTCACGCTTCACTTTCAATATAACAACTGTAGAAAATTATTTTAACATCGAAAACAAAGTGACTGACACGGCATGGGGCCACTATTGGGAGCAGGAACATGAAACAATACAACTGCCTCTCATCAACTACTTTACCAAAAGATCAGTGAAGCATTCAGGAGCAGCCACGGCTTGATGTTCCTCCTGAAACTTGTCACAAAGGTAACTAGCTCATTTGGTTTACAGCTACTATGTAGAAAATTATAGACGTGTCATGCACACTGTGAAACGATGCAATTATTTTGTGAGGAATTCTTTATAAACAAACGAGGTGGATTTGTTTGGCAGTGCTGGAAGTGGATGCAGCAGTTGTTTTCTTACTTCTGCAAATATATTTACTGTTGTTCATTCATTAGTTATTTATTACAGATCACTGTGGCTGTCTCCAAACCAACACGGATGAAAGTCAGCTGCAACTGCAACCCGTCTCCAACAGTGAAATTGTGTAAAAGAAGGTGTACTCCCAACTCAGACACATCTGTTGACAACACGAGCCACTGTGAGTAAACTGTTAGAGCCTACAACTGTGCGGAGATCATAAAGAGTGTCTCCTTCTATCTCATCGTTAGTCCTCCCTCAGTCCCTGCAGTTATTTACTGTTATTTGAAGATCAGATGGCAGTGTTTTTACTCATAGTAACTGTTCCACAGCTCCAATAAACCACTCCTAACATGTCTGGTGTGATTGCACTGTAAGCCTCCGTTCATGCCAATTGCAAACAACACAAAAAGTTTCCGCCTACTGAGAAGGTGCTAAAGCTGAAACCTGGTCACACAATTTCGTTACAGACAATGAATGCTTTTGAGCTTGAGCTGTAGAGATTTCTAGCCTTGCCTTTGTAAACCCAGTTGATAACATTATGGATTTTTAGCTGTATTGACTGTTTTTATTTCATAAATCGCAATAAATATACATCTGAGATGCATGCCGATCTGTTTAATCGATTTGGTTGATTAGCTCATCAGCGCTAATGTAACTTCGCACGTTTGGTAACACTATAATAGCAACAACAACAACACCACCAATAATAATAAAGGTAATACAGTGGTAGACAGTGACCCGATGTCCCTTGAGCAATCTGTTAGTAATTTCATTATGTCTTGAGCCCACCTACTCACAGATATGCATGCAAAGTCCCTGCACTAAAATGATGAAAACAGGGGGGGAATGCACCGCAATTATTAGAAATCCCCAACAGGTCGACCATGTTGCCGTCAAGAAGAAATGAACTATCCCTGTGCAGAGAAAGGCACTGACAAATGACCTCTCACATATTGATTGCTGCCGAGCCTGAGCCGCACACGCAGCATAATAACTATCAACAGTAAGCGCGGCAGCGTTGATATTTGTTGTGTTGTTGTTGTTTTGTTTTTTTTTCCTCCTGTATTTCCTATTTGTCCTCAGGTTTAGTTTTAATGGCTGAGCGAACCAAGGAGAGAACACAACACAGTATTCTCCAACCATAAATTAGATGTGCACCTCCAGCAAACTTTCACTTTGCTTCTTGGTAACTTATCTCAGTTCTCATAAGTTTTGGAGTCTCCAGACGCCCCTCCCCTTCCCTCTCTCCCCTCCTCTGCTCTCATCCTCTTGGTCAGTGAAACTGGTCCCAGCTGCACTTAAACAGAAACCCAGAGCTGCGGACGTAGACACATTCACACACTCCCACTCCCTCACGGATCCCCTCTGAGGCACATAGGGTTAGAGTAATATCCAAAGTGCAGGTGGGACCGAGCTTTTGTAGCGAGGCTGAACAAAGCAGGACGAGAGCATGAGCCAAGTAATGGAGTGATGATCACTGCAGAGATTGAACAATCATAGTGGGGAAGCCGGCGGTGGGGGCACTCGTGGACTTGGGGAACTTGCGCACTAATTGTATCTTATGACTAATTGGTAAATTAGTGAAACCTATTTCAAGGCGCCAGGCTTAGCTTTGGGGGACACCCACAGCTCATTATAGACTCATATTCTGGGCAGAGGAGGAGAAAAATAAAGGAAATTATACAATTGCTCAGGTGAGAATGGCAATTAAGCAAGTGCTTAAGAAGAGCAGGAAATGAAACCTCATACACGCATAATTTACTATACTCTCTTGTGTCAGGCTTTAAATCACCGCTGATCCAGGGCATGCATTAATGGTGGCATGGAGAGCGAACGATTGCTGTATGTGGTTTTGTGTACTTGTCTGCATCAATATGTTTGTGTGCTATTGCAAATCTGAGCATGTTTTCCTATGTTGTTTGGGTGTAAATATGTAAAATTATGCATAATACCTCAGGTTAATTTTGTTATACTGCAAGTTAAATCAATTACTTCAATGCAAATGCTAATTTAAGGAAAAAAAACTCTCTTCAAGGTCTATAAATAGTAAATAAGCTCTCCCAGTGAAACCATTGTTTATCCCTATACAATGTTTTATACATTACAATGCTACAATTGTAAACATTATTTTCTTGGTTTTGGATTGAAACATTTTGTTAAAAGTCCTGGAGGATGTAAAACTGGAAAAGTTCAACTTTGCTGACAGAGGTTCACTTGTCACTGGGGATATGACTTTATTTTTAGATTCAACTCATGCCAGAAAATATAGAGGAAAAAGAACAAATTTCAACAGCACATCTTAACAGAGAATTCTGATACAATGAAAAAAAGATGAGGGTATACATACATTTGTAATGTACTGTGCTTTCTTTTTTTTTTGTTGCAAATATTGATTTACATGCCGAAGATTACACAAATGTAACTTCAAATTCTGTTTAATGTAAAATGTTACTCCTCCAGGAAACCGTAAGTAATATTACAAAATAAATACAGAAGCTCAACAGCAGTTAAATCCTGAACTAAAGGAAAGGTTTTCTGTCAACGACCTATACGTTATGCTCGTTTTTCATGCTGGCCTCAGTGTAACTGTGTCCCATTCGCACATTGACAGTATGTAAAGAAGCTTTAGAAGAAAGGTAAAATATTTGCTGGCTGAGTTGTCAACCTTTAGTCCTGCTTGTCCGAACCCTTCGATTTCATTTGACTCAGTGGCGTCCTCAAAGCACACCACTGTGGTGGACTCAGTATTTGTTGATTTGGCCCTGGTGTCTCGAACACTTATCTTCCATCTCTTTATCACCACTTTTGTGACATTCACAATATTTCCACAAGGACACCATTGATCCCTCTAACCACCCTCCCAAACCAATTTGCCAGCAGTAAAACTAATATTGTCTTTAATCAGATGCAATTAGGTCTGCAAGTTAAGATCTTCTCCCAATTAAAACTCATTAGGCCCATAATGTCATTAGGGGAAGCTTGGGTAACCACCACTTGCACACGGAGCCCACTCGTCACAAACAACAGCGCAAGTCGATCACTTTGTACCACATGGATGCTTCATTATAGAACGGCACAGCAAAAAGGGCGTCGAGGAGAGAAGGTTTGAGCTTTTATCTAATTCAATCATTCAAGTTTCAATAAAGAAAAGTTAAAATTCACTTCTAATCCTGATAATAAAATGTCGACCGGAATGATTAATTGGATCAAGTTTAAGGCAACAACAGTCAAACCTACTTTTTTCTTTTGAAACATTTGCGGAATAATTGTGGCTGTTTGAATGGGTTTTCTTCAACGTACAAAAACAGGTCATGAATAAATTACATTGTGTGTTGCCTTTTACTTACACCAAAAACCTTTTTAGTGTGAAAGCAAAGTTAGTAAAATATGAGCAAAATGTATTTAAAAAAAAAAATATATAAAATTACAGCTTAAATTACACAAACATCCTCAAATTCCCTTCTTTTTCATAAACTGGTTGAACCCTTCACAGCACACTCTTTGAAACATTAAAGCACAGATGGTTATCTGAGAATATTTCTGTACTTTAAAGGCAGCGTTAAACACCTTGTACGTGCTATTTACACATGACGGAATATATAGCAAAGCAATTATTCTGACTGAAATCACACATATGTCACCGTGTTTGGTTAAAATCTCTCTATGATGCCACTGGATTCCTGTTAAAGGTAAGATGCATGCTATTGAGTCACAATATTTAATGTATTATGTTGAGGTGGTTTCTGTGTTGGCCTGATCCAGAGAAAGAGAGAGAACAACTCATTAACGAGTCAAGGATCAGATATTAAGTTAAAATCTGTTATTACAGAGAATCAACTAATTGACTGTAATTAAATCAGATACAAACAACGTCGGCGGCCCTCTCTTCACCACAACACACTTCAAGAAACACACACTCAGCCACCAGCCTTACGGATATCTAAATACAGAAATTGCGAGAGGCGTGAATGGGTATATTGATCTGTTCAAAACCACATGGTCATTGTTAATTTATCATCAACAACTGCTCCAAACAGAAAGTTCAATCTTAACAATAAAGAATAGAGAACAATTCCTTCACATTTATTTCAAAAGTACTCTGTATTGGACTTAAGAAAAGCAATTGCGATGTGTTTGAAAAACTGCAATTTTAATTTAATTGACAAACATGTTTTTTTTTCATTTTTTCCATCAATTATAATTCAAATTAAAGTTATCAATCAGGTAAACCGACTGGAAGGAAAATATAAAGGATAAATGATAAAACACACCAGCAGGAGCACTGTTCTTATTGTTTGGCATCACAATTTAATCATATATCATATAATTGTACTACAAATATTCAACTTTATGGTGAGACTTAAACAGGCATATCAACAATAATTGCTGTCTTCCGCAGAGATAATTTCATGTTCAGTAAGTTATTTCAAGTATTTGAGATAGACTATTTGATATAGAAATGATTTTGTAAAAATCAAAACAAGACAGAGATGAATAATAGTTAATTCAATTAATTGTGACACCTACGTGATTGTTACTCTCGAGAGTACAATACTGCAAACTTTGTGTTCGGAATGCTTAACCACAGATCTCTGCCTGCGTTATTTCGAAATCTGTCTGCCACGGCTGTGTTTTAGCTTTATTTATTTCTATTTATTTGCTCAGAGAACAAATAATCAATAACACAGCAGACCATGGGCCCCCAGCAACATGACTATCAACAGGAACAAGCAAGGTCAAATTTAAAATTTGTCATTACTGACTGCAGAATAAATAAACGAAAGACAGCAAACAAAAATCTCATAAAACCCAAGATAACAACAGATGTCGGACAAAATGAAAATATATGAAGAGGCTGATTTTCTATTACGCCATAACCATCCAACATTACGATACTACAAAATGTTGAACAAACCCAGACAGCAAGACTGCCGAAGGTATATTGAATTTGTGGGTCTCTTTGTCGTCCTCAGACGCAGTTCATCATTGATTCCCGGGCCCACTGCAGAAGAGTTCTGCTAAAGCCTTGAGACAGAGCTACCTTGAAGTTAATGTGCTAAAGGCTCACAGACAGAGAGCTCCTGGTACAAAGGGGCGCATGCTAACGCAACGCTGCCTCTGAAAGCTCTCAGAGCACCATTTTCCTTGGGCATGTAAAGAAATCTAAAAGCATATTGTTATATAATCCTGCAAACTTTAAATGACCTGAGCACGATTCTGTTTTAAAGGTGCAGTATGTTGACGATTGACTGAGTAGCTGCATGGCGAAAAGGGACATTTTTATGAATATAAGCGTTTAAGTTCTGTGGGCATGGCCAGCACAAATGTCTGCGTGACACCGATCAGCAATAATTGCCCCAGAGGTTAGAGTTTTCCTCCTGCCTCTAATTGGCCTTTGCTGTCAATCAACAAGTGATTTCTGTTCACGATGGAACTAAGGGGAATGGTAGAAGCTGCAATGGCGGGATAATTGAAAATAATTGAGCAAATTGCAGATTTGAGATGTTGGCTTCATCAGCACTGCGGGGGTGGAATATGAGCGTGTGGAGGGAGGAGAGGTGAGCGGAGAAAAAGCCAGATCTTAATGATAATGAACAAAACACTCGTCTTCATTTTGCCTCCACCCCCGAGGACAGATCTGCTTATCTGAATAATCAGCCCGTACATGTCTCAATGTCACTTGCATGGGAGAAGATGAGAACCTTTGATCTCTGTATCCTGAGCCTCAGCAGCTATTCAACCAGCCTGAGGGCTTACATCCTGGCCCTGGTCTGAAAAGCCCCTCGAGCGCAGAGGAAGTGTGCCTCTGCAGTGCAACTGTTATGTTGGAGTCTTTGCATGTAGTTAGCTGTGTGGATTATGCAGGAAGCATGTGTGTGAGCCATAGAGTGAGAGAGCTTGTCTTTAAAAGCAGCATTAACCAAACTCGCTCGGATTTGATGACTGGGTCCTGCATTTAAGGTCCCGTTCGTAAAAGTACAAGATCATGACTAATGTGTGGAGTTTATATGCAAACTTTATCCGGTCTAAACATTATAGACACAACTGAGCAGCAGCATAAATCATCCTGAGTGTACAAATGCTCTTCCGTGGGTGGATTTGTGTATCTGATAGAGTAGCAGTACTGACAAGCTAGTGGGACTAAAGGCAATCCCTCAGTTTCAGTTGTTTGTCCTCTCTTGCGTTTCTTCCTCCTACTCTTCCCATCCTCAAGAGCTGCTTACCTGCCACATCTTTCAAAAAAAACAAAAATCCCCCCTGTAATTTACATTTCCATATGCTGCCAGTGGCGCCAGAGAGAGTGGATAATTGGGTTGAAAGTGGTGACGGTGAGAGCAGGATAGAAAAGGGATACAGAGAAGGCCAACTGAAAAAAAAAAAAAAAAATAGAGAAAAAAAAAACACACAAGCCATTACAGGATGGTCTCTTTTTTTCCCCTTCACTCGTCATTTTGCCATGCTGCTCTTAACCACTTGTGCAGCTGAAAAGATTTACCTTGGCCTCCCATTCTCTCCATGCCTGCCTCCCCCAAAGCCGAGCTCCCATCCTGCTTCTGCCTCATCCATATTCATCCCACAACTCTCTCTCTCCGTCTCTCTGTCTCTCTCTCTCTCTCTCTGTTCTCACACTTTCTGTCTATCTTGCTTGCTCTCTTTTTTCCCCTCTCATTCGTCACCCACAGCATGCCGTTAATACACCAATTAGTACTAAGAGCAGATAATGGACTATGTCATATTTCGAAGCAGAAAGAGAGAGACGGAGACAGAGGGAGTGAAAAAGAGAGCAACAACGTGTATGATGGAGAACGAGAGAGAGGGGGTGGGGGGTGGTTGGTGGAGGTGGTGTCTATGGATGAAGCCTCTGAAAATGTTGAAATGCTGCGTTTACTCCGAACATCCCAATGGAAAGAGCGCGATCGGAAGAGCGCTCTGCTGGTCACAGGTTGCTATATAAAAGCAGAGGTGATCCACCAACGCTTTGCTGGATCCAAATGGTGACGCGTGTTTAGCTTTGTTGGACTCTTAAACTCTTTCATTGGTTTGCTCCCCGCTCAATATTGGGAATGCTGCAGATCCTTTTTTTTGCAATTGCGTTCATATCTACGCCTACAGGCCTTCTACTCCACCACGTGGTACATACGGGGCATGCATGAAAGGATTATAAGGCTGCCTACAGTACTTCTGTTGTTGTTTTTGGGTTTGTTTGTTGTTGTTTTTTGCTGTTTAATTTTAACAATATTACAAAATACAAAAAAAAAAAAATTATTCCTCAGTGCATACATTGGGTACATGGTAATGATCTGTATGAAATAGGTAACATTTCAAAATATTACATTACAGGTTGAGATATGTCAGTTTCAGCCATGAAAACCTCACATATTTTATCTCAGCCAAACCACAAGCAAACCGTATTCCGTGGATTATCTTGTGTGGCACATTGTCTAATGTGATGTGCTTTCATAACAAGTTTTCTCGAAAAACAAAATTTGGTGTTATTTTTCCAGTGAAAAGGGATAATTTGTCAATCAGTGCAAAACAAGAAACTGTATAACTGTGAAAATGGGAGCTATTTGCAAATAGGGTAAGGTGTTATGTAAATAATGGTGCTGCATAAACATGAGCTCTGACTAGGAAAAATTGGCATTAATCAAACATGAGCTAGAACAAATTAAAATATGCCAGCTGTATGAGTCCATTTTCTCCTTCTCTCAGAAGAAAACAAGGAATATTCAGGCAAACAGGACCACTGATGCTTTGTTGATAAAGTCTGTGTTATCATGCAAGACATCGCTGTATTGAGGATAGAAATGCAACATGGAACACAAATGAAGAAAAAGAATGATTATTAACAATGACTGAGATTTTCAGAGTCACAGTCGAGCCTGAATGAATTTATTCAGCGCGAGAAGATTCCCACTCTCAAGTACAAATCCACTACAATGCTGCGCTGTGGCAGGCTCTTATCTGGGTTGCCTTTCATTTTTTTCCCCCATGTCCTCTGTGTATTTTAAGCCATACACTTATCAACACTTATCTGTATTATTTTATTTGAGAAAAGTAATTACAGTGTGGTGTCTAAAAATGGGAGAATTTAGCTGGACGTTTGAATCTCATCTGCCCCCCCCTCCAAAAAAAACCAAAAACATTTTCCTGCATGTTTTCTGAGATGCATCTATTTATTTGAGACAGCCCTCGCACAATGCCATTATACTTGGAGAGACAAAAGGCAGAGGAAAATGGAATTCGAGCTTTAAACTCCACACTGGAAATTGTGTAATTTATTGTAAAAGCACATGAGTAATCGTTCTATCTCAAAATATCTTAATGAATAAGTTATTATGCTGTACTTATAAAGACTTTCACTTGTTGTGTGTGCACGCAAAATAGTTTTCTGATACACTATTCATTGTGTTTATGATGTGCTCTAAGACCAAACCACTGACCATCATAACCATTAAATATAATGCCATACTGCCTCACTTAACCAAGTATAGTGCCGCTATGAATCTTTAAATCATTCGATTTATTTATTAGATCATTTGACGCTCTAAGATAACATTTTTTTATATTTATTATTTTTTTTTTTTTATGGGGAAATGGATCATGCAGTGAGAGCATGCTGTTTGTGAGGGACCACGGCCCTGCTTGTGTTCACAAAGCCAATCAGCACTTAATCAGTTGTCGTCACTGTTGTTGCTAAGAGACCAAGGTGCGATGAACAACTGCTCGCACACTTCAAAGCTTGACTTGATGCTTTCAATTCCTCAACATTCGGTTCTTAGTGGTCCAGACTGAATCGTAGGCGATGAGGCCCATCTATTGCCTAATTACTCTGCACTGTCGTGTTTTTTTTTGTTTGTTTTGTTTTGTTTTGTTTCTGATCCTGGAAGAATCTTGCCACAGTGTGAAACTGCCACAGAGCCCCAACTACATTATGCGAGCTGTTTATTGACGCAATGAGTCAGATGGCGCATGAAGGTCACCTGAATGGAGTAGGTACTGTGTGACAGAAGACTAAGTGGCGAAGGCGTGTGGAACCTATTCAGTACAACCCAACAGTACGTGTCATAATAAAAAGTGACAAAAGCTTTTTCAAGGGCTGGAGGAAAAACCGCAACATCCATCGTGCACAGAGGCAATTACTGCTCATGATATGGGAGTTCAATAATTTTGTCTGGCAGCATAACCTAGCTCTTGTCCACTTTTAAACAAAAAAACTTTTGGTAACTAACCCACAACTATTGTCATTTATCAAGAATGATCTAATGAAGAAAAAAAACCTAAACTATTTAAAGGAATTTGTTTTTCTAGTCTTGGTAACATTCTTAATGTACATTCAATTCATATGAAGCAGGTGAAGTGTCGTTTGTTCTAAACACTGATACTGTGAGTTTCTGAATACGGGTAATTTGGATGGGAATTGTACCTTCATTCCTCATTAGTTTTATTTACACAATATCTGCAATTACCAGTTTTCACTGGTAAATATGCCTCATTAAGCCTCACAGAAAATTTCTTATTAGTAGCATCTGTGTTCTCTTCTTTTGAATCAGTAAATGTCTGCAGGATCTCAGTAATTTCAGCTTCAAATTCCAACATTTGCAATGATACATACTGTATTTCTCACATCATATTTAGCAATGATGCAACAAAGGAGTGACATGTATTAAATAGTTTACGAATAAATAGTTTAATCATTCAACTTTGTGTAAAAAAAAGGAATGTGTTCTTTTCAAAATGTTGCTTTGTTTAAATTAATACATTGGTTAAAAAGGCATAGGGCGAAGCGATACAGATGATAAATTGTTCTTGTTCTGTTTCCCAGGTTTCTCAGTACTTAATTTTACTGTGTAAAGCAGTGCAAGTTCATGCACAATGAGTAGGAATGTAGAGTGGCCTAAATATACATATATACATTTTTGATCAAAAACTAACATTTCCTCAGTCATCACATCTACAATTACACCGTTGACAAAGTGAATAATCAAATTCAGCATTTTTTCCTCTTTGACCCGTGAGTCTACAGTCCAGGATGTTGCTGATGCGATGAACATGTGATATGGTTCTGCATAAGCAATAATTTCTGGCTCGGAATCTCACAATGTGGGTCCTAAAGATAAAGGGAGCAGATGGACGCGTGTCAAGACCCTCTGGGTTTATTGTAGGAGGAGGGATCAGCTTTCAATTAGTCTTTAAAACACAACTTTTGTGACATCTCATGCTGTTTGTTGCCATGGATGTGACATTGTTTAAAAAGGACCGATCGGGTTAAAGAGACTTTCGCTTGGCCATTGTTAAAGGTACGATAACAGAGGAGGCATTACTTTTTGACCACACTCACCCAAAACACCAGTGTGTGAAAAGTCTCAGGCCATGTGTAGAAAGAATCCTTCATACCAGGACCAGTGCTTTGAAAGCATTGTGTGCCAGCGCTAAATATTCATTTCATTTCTCAACTGTTGACTAATGCGTTTCATAATCTGTCAATTATAATTCCGCATATCTTTAGATTCAACAAACAATTCCATATCTTTTCAGTCACACGCGGGCATCTTTCAGAACTTCTGAACAGCCACTTTAGTACTATTCGTTCGTCGGGAAATATAATCTTAATGATCTTCTTGGAAAGGCATGCCTGTGGAATCAAGTGGTATACTGCAATCTTAAGAATGTTGTTCCTCTCGAGAATTAGTGCGCTCGCATTTCTCAGAAACGTGAACTTCAGGGCAATAAAGTCAATTCACATACATTCAGATTCTTTATGCACATAATTGAACAATCCTTTAATATCGGTAGGAACGGGTTACTGTCAGTGCAAGGTTGCATTTAAATGACTCCCACACAACGTTGTTATAGCTGCGTTTATTAATTCCCCGAGCATGCAGTGTGAAAATTGCCAGATTTTAAAAAAATGCATTTTATCACTCTCTGAAATACACAATTCGACGCTGGCTCTGTTTTCACACATCATCTGAAGGAGTTTGTGCTCTTGCACAGCAATGTTCAGTCATATGCTGATTTCCTGAAACCACATGGACAGCAACTTCATCTCTTATGGCATGTTTGCTCTTTCAGAAGCCTTAAGTAACCTCTTTGTGTGAGAAGAATTTTAAATCATGAGCTGAGCGAGCACAAGTATTTCATTTTCTTAAAAAGGCGTTATAAAAAAAAAAAGCTCATTATATTTGAGAAGTGCTCAGAAGGTTGTTCAAAATATGCCTTCTCTGAATTAACTAATCACATTTGGTGAACCATCACATTGTGGCGGATAGCTGAAGGTGCCAGTATTCAGAATCCCACTTCTCATTGTGCAATGTAAGATGAACATTTTAAGTGGGCTACTTCTGATAGTTTGTGCACCCCACCTTAGAAAACCACGAGGCTGTTGGAGAAAACAAAATGCCAACGTGAGAAAGCAATTTAACTGGTGGGCGGGCAGAAGTGATATATTTCCCTGCCTTGAGTCAGGCTTGGTTATAAAGACTGTTTTGACACTGTCTTTGGGCCACCAAACTGTATGTGAAAGGCAATGACGGATGCGCCCGTGCTGTAATAGGCCTGATGCAGAACTGCAGAGGTTGAGCGCACCGTGTGAATGGTCCTGATGAGAGTGCAATGCGCGCTGCCTGCCGACAAACAAGGAAACTGGAGACGAGTGACCCGCTCGGTGCGTCAGGACGCACAAAACAACCGCATACGGCCTGCAGACTGTTGTAATTCCAACCCCGCGGAGCTGCGTGCGTAATGGTGGAGAGTGTCGGGAAAACATCAGTCATCCAAGACCCTGCTTCGCTTTACGCACACGGGTTTTTTTTTTTTTTGTATTATTTTTTTATTTAATTTTTTCTTTTTTTTTTTCTTTTTTTTTATGAGAGGGTGGCACAATCGCTCACATGCTTACCCTCTAACCAGCGACGGACACGATCTCAACTTCAGTCCTGTTGGTATTCCAGCACAATCTCACATCTCCTTCAAACCTTCGTCGCATGTTCGGCTCAACCAGGACGATGGTGTCGTCGCTGTTATTTATTTTGATGCCCGCACGGGCGCATTTTCCTGACAATCTGTTTTGTTCGTGAGGATATTCCGACACTGCCTTCATCATATTTTGACATCGGGTGGATTTTTTTTCTTCTTCTCCTACTCCATTTTTTTCTTATTTCTTATTTTGTCGGTTTGTCTTTAAGATAGCAGGTTATTAATTTTTAATTCTTATGCATCCGCACGAAGAGCGTACCAGAGAGGAGAAAACGAGTGATAACCAAGAGGGGGAGAACAGGAGAAGGAGAGAAACCAGAATGAATGACACGCACTGAGCAATCCAGGAGAAGGAGATTGGCGGAATCAAGGTAGGACGGACGCACATTTCTTTTTCTTCTTTTTTTCTTTCTCCATTTACCTTTTTGCTCTTTATACAAGTTATATGAGAGTCACAGTGTCGACATGTAATGCGCACACACGGGGCTTCACGGATCAGCATGCGCGAGGTGTCGAGGCGTGTGATCGCGTCTATTTATTTATTTATTTATTTATTTGTATTCTATAGTTTTATCAGATACAGAGTTCGTGTTTTCGCTGAAAGCATGGGCAACAGGAACGTAAGTCGCTTCTTATTTAGAATATCTGATGGATCTTTTAAAGGAGTTCGTTTTAGTGGGCCTGTGCGTTGCTCCGTGGCCTGCACACCGTCTCAATTCATGCACACAAACCGTGAGATTCGTAAGGACACTTTATTTCCCTCATAAAAGCTTCCTGGGTAAATGTTCTGGGTTTTGCGTTCAAAAAAACAAAACAAAACCCCAACATAAAAACATACGAGTTAGGGGGAAAAAAGTATAATAAGTGACGTACAAATAAGTGCAATACAATATCATCGTTTATGCATGTTTATTTATTATTGTTATTATTTGGGGCAAGTTTTTTCCTTGACAGAAAGAAAATGAAGTCTCTCATTGAGTGTTAGAGGAAGAAAAAAAAACCGCATCAGACTCAAGTGTGCAGCAGCAGCAGAGTAAGTGAACCACTCTGTCCCCCTACACCATTAATCCTGTACATCGTCAGATCATTACCTATAGGCAAGCTGCCCTCGGAGAGGTCTGGGGAGCCCCAGGAGTCCTTCAGGAATAAATGAAGGTGTCCCCTACCAAGTGAGAAATTCTGTCAATTTTGGCTTCTTCAAATCCCAATTAGAGAAAATTCTGATGTCAAAGTGATAAACTCCTTGTTGTAATAATGCCCCATTAGAGCATGAAGCCACACCAGGAAAACTACCTGACTACATCTAAAATTAATCAAATGTGACCCCATAATGTTATGGGTTCATAACTTGGGAACTGGGGTGCCATTATAATGTTTCTATGCTGCACTAATTCCCAATTTAATAATAAAATATCCAATAAAAGCATCAACGGCTTATATTGTAGATATGATGGATGAAATTAAACCTTTTGTCTTGCTGTGTTTTATTATGATAAAACTAAACCCGACGAGGCACACGAGAAAGACTCGGAAAAATAGTTATTTTCGGGCTTGTAAGCCTTTTCCTCATTTCACCGGGGTGCATTGTGTTTGTCCTGCCAATTCTTGGGGAAAAATTGGCATGTCTACTATTCTGAAGGGGCTGAATGAAATTCAAATTCTTCAGGTGGTAAAACAGCAATATTGCAACTGTCTGATTGCGTTATCTGGGCATTCAAGAAGCCAGACTTGGAATTGGTTTACTGCCAAACACACTCCCCGGGAAGACAGAGGGATTTATTTCCCCCTTGTCTGTGTGTCACATCACCATCAGAAAAATTATTCTCGGCTTTCTGTGGTTGAATAATAGTCATATATTAGCATGGCATTAATGATGGTCAGACATTTAATAAGTCAGTAATCACAATTAGATTTATGACTGTGCCCGTGTTTAATGGTTTAGCAGTGCCGTGGTCACAATTTGTTGACTATATTATTTCGATGAAAGTACTTTTGTAAAGGAAACACCGTGCCTGCCTATTTTTGTGCTCAGAAATGAAAATAATCACAGTTAATGAATGCTTTTTTTTTTCTTTTTTTTTTTTAAAGGGAGGCGTGTTCAGTGCACACAACAAATGCATGAGCTCATGGTTTAATTGACAGTTTGGGTGTGCATACACAATTGGAAGTGCACACACTCATTCATGCACATACACCCTGACAATATGAAAAGCAGTGCTGAGTCCCTATAATGAATACTCTTACTTTTGCTTTGGATTTTTTGTTGCTGGGCTCCTTTGTGCAATATGTATGTTCCCCCACAGCGCTTTGGTGAAGATGACTAAATGAATATGTTAACAGGAAGATAAAACACTAACATGCATTTCACAAAAGGACCTATAATGTTTCACACTCTCAGGACAGTTAAACACAACGCATCTATCCTTGTCAGAACAATAAAGTGAGAAATATTCCAGAATTTATTATTATTTTTTAAATACTGAAAGCTTTTTGTATCACGTTAACACTTTTTTATTTTTCCCACCATGGCTGTTAATTACAGCAAGCAACACATATTGAATATTCCATGCCAATAAAATGATTGTTGATTTTGACACTGCTTGGAGATTTATCTGGAACCTATGAGGAACGCTGACATCCTTATCACGTAATGGATGGCGTGAAATGAAAATAAGTTGGGCTTTTCAATATATTACAGTTATTCACAACATTATTCTGCAGTTTCAAATAGACTTTTGAGTCAGCAAATATGATAATCCAGGAGGCAGGGAAGAATACTATATGTACAACAGCTGTGAGAATTTATTTACAAAATCCACCATTCATTCCTTTCCCTGTGTGAAAGCAATTTATTTTCCGTATTTCATTTCTTCCCAGTTGATTATAAAGTGGTTGTGAATGTTAACCTATCAGTACTGATTTATCAAAAACGATTATTAAAAGTAAACAAACTAGAAATCAATAATGACTTAAAATGTGCCATTTGGTACCACAATCCAATAATTAAAGCCACTCATTTCTTCAGGCCAGTATTGATTTCTGTAATAGTCACAACCAGACAAAACATGCTCCAGTTAAAGCTTTAAATGTTCAGTTACAGCAGTGAATCCCTTCTGTCTGACCCAGTGAGCGTGTTGGACAAGTGTGCTTCTAATAGTAACATGTCTGATTCGTTCCAATTTAAAATATAGTGTCATAGTAGAGACACACACACACACACACACACACACACACACACCACACACACACACACACACACACACACACACACACACACACACACACACACACACACACACACACACACACACACACACACACACACACACACACACACACACACACACACACACACACACTTTACTGTAAACATATGCTGGCACTTTTAAGTTAGTTCAACCTCAGGGAGGGAATTAATGGGGAATATTTCGTGCTTGTACAGACTCCTACAGAGGCACTGCAGTATATTTTTTGACGAGACCTAATCTCCTAGTCGCCTTTTCATGATGAAAGGTTTCTAGATATGAAATACAAGCTATGCATACGAGCATGGAAATCCCTGGCCTCTCATACGTTTCAAAACAAGGGGATTCATTTTGAATTATCATGTCCTGCAGTCATATAGATTTATTGTAGCTCCCAAAAATATTTGCAATTGTAATGAAGTGGAAAAACCAGCCTCTATAGGATCGGATGATATCTGGAAGTGAATATTTTGGAAACAAGTTTTTTTTATTATTTTTTTTAATTATCTAATTTCTGAGTGGCATTGCTCACGAAATCTTTCAAATGAAGTGTCATGGCATCCCTGGAGTGCATGATGAGAGATGTCTCTTCAGCCTCTTGCCTATTATTAGGTCGGAGGTATCCAGTGATGGATGTGGTAGTGACGGGATGCATGTCTATTTTTGTCTCGTAAGGTAGTGTGTACCTATGTTCCCCATGCGCATGGCCAGAGAGGATTCTTTTATGCCCGTTTTTGTTAAGTCAAACTGCGATGTCTCTGTCGGACAGTTTTGTTTTTTTGTTTTTCCCCTGGCCTGACCTAGAAGCTGTTTATTGTGCAGAACCCGGTAGTTTTTCTTTCCTCCTTTCACTGTTTACCTGGCAGGGCCTGTTTGTTGGTTGTCAGTCATCCAGCTGATAAAACTTGTCCTGACAGGAAAACCATTATAATTATAATGACAGTATTTGTGGTTGAGTGTTTCACCACTGCCGACAAAACACACTGGAGATGGTTTTTAACAGCTGTTGTTGGGCTAATTATTGCTATCAAAAATACCCTATTATGTTTTCTAAGGCTACTTGTAATGCGTTGGTTGTTTTCCCTTTAAATGTTGGATTACATATTGAGAGCATAAACATACAATAATGGATTAGAAAGAAAGAAAATGGAAAAGGACGAAGAGTGCAGACTATCGCAGCAGAGTGGAGACATACAAAATGAGCAACAAGCAGGAACTCTCATTGCTGTGGTAGTGTGGCGCAATGACAATGGGCAATGCACGTCCATTTTGAAGCTCATGGCTTTGTGCTGCGAATTTTTCGTGAATGGAGCCTGTGACTTCAGTTCTTCAGCTCTGTGGCGTTTGCGCATCGAAAGAAACTCTGTTGGTATTGAGAGGACGGTCTTACAGGAACCCCCCACCACACACTAATTCAATTCAGTTGCTACCAGCCTTGAGCGCGTGCAGCAGCCGGCATGGCTAAAATGAACAGGAGCAACAAGAGCACATGAACAGAAAAAAAAAATCGATGAGGACTCTTTTTCATAAATGGAGTGGGTGTTAAATTAGCTGGATTGGCCCATGTAGCAACACATTGGATTGAGTGCCTGGTGTATTTGGGTTGTGTCTATCGACTGAGAGACGACTTGGTGCACAGCAGTGAAAAGACTCAGCGATGCTCAATCAATGTGACCAATCAGCCTCACCAGCAATTCATTCAGTTTTACACAGATTTGTCAGGGGGAAGGGGGACCGTGAATTGGTGTTTAAAAAGTGTGTCATTGCTGTTTTCACAAACCAAAGCTGCCTGCTGTTTGTAATGGGTCGCCATTTTTAAGATTTTCTTTCGTATTTTCAGTTTTGTATAAAAATGGTCAAAGTAGCTTTTGGCTCCTTGAGAGAAACGTCTATCTCATTCATTCATCTATCAAATCCTCCAAGCTAGCTTTGCTAAACCATTTGTTCCATTTGAAATTATGCCTAAGCCTGTCAAATATCAGTTATTAGCTCTTTCTGTTAACCAGTTTTAATGACTTCACCTCACATTCCGTGAGGTGAAAGGCCCTGTGCCACAATTTTGCCAACATAAATAATGATAACACATCAATATTTTCTTGCTCTTGTAAGTTGGTTGACATTTCATAGAAGCGGTTCAGGCAGCCCCTGGTGTATAATGGAAAAAATACTTGACAAACTGTAGTCTCACCTCTGTGCAACCCATGTATTATAAAAACACAACTTTTTGAAAGCACTTTTGAAATCTTTCAACATATATTAGAGCAAAGTTTAACTCCAACAACAGTGGAATTGAGAAAGTTTTAATTTAAGATATGATGTGATGGTCTATCAGTGGTGTCCAAGTTGAACCTTTGTCCTCAGGTAATTGGATGAGCTTTCCGTATCCAACCTTTCCATCTGAAAACGGAGGAGCACACAGATGAAAGGAAACATAGATCAATTGACCTAATAGCTTGTCCAATCAATCCTTATGTTTTGTTTTTTCTTTTTTTTTTTCTGATAACTGGATGGCAGTTGCCGACCAGACTGGCTAGTGAGCCCCCTTAATTGGCTCGGCCGAAATAGACAGAGTGGGAGACTGAGCATTAGTGGCAGTGGTAGTTGTCACTCCTCCTCACACCTGGTCCTCTCATTCTGTTAGCATCAATACTGACACCTTTATCCTCATTACCTTCAGCTTAGTGCCATGTGCAGACCCATTCTCTGCTGCTGCAGGACTCCAGTGTTCCTTCATTACACCTCCATTTGCTAAGTCAACTTCCTCGCTTTTTGCCCTTATTCATTCACATGAGCTATTCAACTCTTTCACTTTTCAAAGCAGGAACAGAGTTGCTCTTGCAAATCTCCGGTTTATTATATTGGTTTTAGTCATTTATAAAGAACCACGATAGTCCAGTGTTAGTGCGTGTGTGTGTGTGGGCGCGTGTGCATGTGTTTGTGTGTATAGACACCATCTTGGTTCTGATGCTATCTTCGAAGGCGGCACAGAGGCGTATTAGAGGCGGAACAAATTGTTAGGCCTCCATACAATTCACACAGACGGTGGGGCGGAATAAAGGCGTCGCAGTCCCAAAACAGAATCCGTGTGCAAAAAAAAAAAAAAAAAGGGCTATTGTCGAAGCCATCAATGCATTTGGACAAACAGTAGAATTACAATAGACATGTATATAAATAGGACCCTTACAAGCCATGTTAACCCTCGTCTCACTTGAGTCCGTCTCCAGAGAAAGGCTCTGGTGGGTTCGTATTTGTGTCAGCAGGACTCCCCTTAGAGTATATGGTGTTGGACTGGTGTGGGCATGTTTGTGTTTGTGCATCCCTGTGTTCCATGCTGTGAGCTGCGAGAAGAGGCAACACCAAGAAACAACATGGGACCAGAACAAACTGCTTGTTTTCCCGTCTGCCAGGATGGGAGTTGGAGAGCAGCAGGTAGAAGGAAAAAAAAAAAGGGAGGAGGGGGAGGGCAAAGGAAGATGATGCTTCCAGAGAGAGGTGTGAAAGGGGCACATACATTCATAAACAGCTGCAAAAACACCTCGAGCATTACACATATAACAGACATGTGCCAGATAAGACAGGGAGCGGGAGGTGCACCAGGATGGAAAAAAAAACTCCACTAACACCAATAGCAATGAGGAGAGGGAGAGAGACGGAGAGAGAGAAAGCATCCAGGGTGGATTAATTAAGGATTATAATTATGTTGGGACTATGCATGCCTCACCTGAGACTACTCACTGCCGCGCCTCTCCAATCCTCATGCCCTCTGCACCTCCACACATATGGATGCAAACCACAGGAAAATACTCCTCACACTTGTGGTATCATAGATTCACCTCTCTGACACTGTGCACACAAGTGAATGAGTGCAACAGCATATTAACCTTTTTGCTGCTGTTTTTTTTTTAAAAACTGCTACACTACAACATCGGTCTTATATTGTTAGCCTCTGCACTCATGCAGCAAATGCGTGAAATTAATATCTGTGCTGCTCAGTTCACATCACAATGAAAACCTATTTCGAGGTGGAGGCTGGTGTTTAACAAAACAATGGTTCACATCTTTGGTCTTGACATAGTTTCCTTGAAAAAGTAATCCAATTACTGAATACTAGTTACTCCTTTAAAAGGTAAGTTTGTTACTTCACTGATTACTTGTTTTTAAGAGTAACTAAGTTAGATTACAAGTAACTTTTTAGTTTCTTTCAGTAGTTGCCGACAACACGCCTCATTGATCTCAACATAAAAATGACAACTGATTTGACCAAAAACTCAGTTCTGATCCCTGCCTGGCCTCCTGCTGATACATAGTTAACCTTTGACCTTCATTCTTTGTTATATTTAGATCTGACTCATGGTTTTATTATTAGATTTGTACTATTACTGGTATTTATTTCCACATAGTTCCCCTCCCGGGGAACAAACAAAGTCTTTGATTGATTGTTTTAAAAAGGGTGGGAGTTTATTGCAGTGTTAAGTTTTATTGATGACAATGGTTGGTTCCAATTCTTTTGTGTTACCTGAACGCACCGTTAGAGTGGGTTGACCTGTGATTGGCTGAGAGTGGAGAAGGGGGCAGGTCAGGTGAGAGTGCAGACTGCATGCATGCTCTGTATGTGTCTGAGTCTGTTTGGAGGAGAATGAAAGAGCAGTCGGTTCTGTTTAATAATAAAGCGCCTTTGCAGACAAGAAACTGGTCCTGCGGGACGCTACAATAGTAACGCTACGATAGTGACACTACGATAGTGACGCTACAATAGTGATGCTACAATAGTGATGCTACAATAGTGACACACAGTGACTTAATATAAGTAACTTTAATCAGATTACTGGTTTGGCGATAGTAACGCGTTAGATTTCTCATTACTGGAAAAAAATTTGGTCATAACACAGTAATACATTACAAATCAACACGTTACCAGCATCACTGCTTATAAATGGGTAAATTATAAACAAACTGTAAATTTGATCATGATATGAAATCATAGACTTTTACTGCAAACCTGTGTGCAAGTGGCTTCCCGTTTAGACATCTCAGGGCAATAAAGAGCAATAGCGTTAATCTTACATTTTAATTGATGCATTATAAAATGATAATTTCTTGGCATAATTTGATATATATTTTAATTCATCAGTTAGTTGGCAACATTTGTTGAATTTATTTGTTCAGAAGTGCTTTTTGCAGTTTGCTGTATATAAGTGATATGGACTCATTTCATAAACTAAGGAATGATCAAACTTTTTGTGAGCCACAGTACATCGCCATCATCCCGCTTCATTGTAGCGAGTTCAGGGTCGTGGGTGAACCGCCTCGAGCTTATATGAGCCGGCGATAGAGGAAGGTGGCAGAAACACGGGACACATCGCAAATCCAGCACAGGTCAAACACACAGAGAAAGAAGCAGCAATATGTACTAACATTCACACAATTTTAGTGAACAACAATCTCAAACAGCTGTTTGTGGACTGTAGGATTAAGCCGCGGTACCCAGAGAAAACATGCTGGGAGAACAGTGCAAACTCTAGAGAGAAAAGGCCACAAGTTATAAATGAGTTGGAAGCAAAATACTGAAGTCGCCGCTGTTGGAGCCTGATGTGTAACAATGACCCAATTTATTCATGTATGATTGCTGTTGCCCAAGTCATTTATAGTCTTTATGATGGTTTTTAAGTTCTTATGTCTATTCTTACATTACTTACAATACTCAGCGTGGGCTGTTTTAAAATTGTCCCTTGGGGATAAATAAAGTATTTTGAATTAAATTCTGTTGTCTGTAATGTGTAATCTCTTTCTCTAATCAACAGTACAAAATAATATATAAGCATTAAACATATTAAGATCACATTTAAATTCTTGTTAAATCTTTTGACCACTTGTTACATTTTTGGGTTTATTAGAATTTTTTTAAATTACATTTTGGGCTCAGCACTTTAGTTACATTATCGACAAGTTATTACATTTCAGGTTTTATTAAATTACATTTTCTAACAATTTTGGTCGTCGTTACATTTTGGGTCATTGTTACATATTGGGCTCTAACAAGCCACTTCCAAGACAGGATTTGACTGAATAGTCTCATAAAATACACAATTAATGTTTTTTTATTTTCTATCTTAATTAATTAAGTCAATCTCAAATGGTGAAGTTGTAAAATTTGAAATCCAACAGAGCTGGTGAGCTTTAACAAAACAGGCGACTGCAAACACTTACAAAAAGATTTGTACTTTTGAAGATTGAGGCTGCAATGTTCAATGTCAAATAATTGAATAGAGCTTTGTGCTAATTCAACAACTCTGACCCATGTGTTGAATTAACAGTGTCAATGAGAGGTAAGGTGCTGCTAAAACCGATCATGCATGCTCAGCAAAATCTCTACGGCTAATCCTTATGGCTATGCAGTTTCCTTTTCTTTCTCAATGAATTTTTGAAAACTACACTGCAGTGCAGCAATTTTCAGCAACTAAGTCTTTGATGCGTTCATTTGAAACATGACAAAATGTTGAATGTTTGATGATGAAATATCTGAGCGATAAGTACTACAAAAGACTACACGGTCAATGATGAAGCACATATTTCTAATAGGATTCACTGACTTGTCCATCAGAATATGGCCGGGGTGATTATGCAGTAATGATTACCGTTTCTTCACTTGTGCTAATGTAGTGTAATAGTATGAACATATAAACCCCACAAAATACGTCATCTGACCACAGTTTAACCTCCAGTCACATCGCAGCCCCAAGATGAGTGGGAGGGACACAGACAGAGCACAGCATGAAGCAACCACCCAAAAGCACAAATACACACATTTTCAGCAACCACGGAAGCATTTAGAGAACAGAATGGGAAAGGATTTAATTGAGTCTTTGATCATTATAGAATTACCATGTGCCTTCTTGGCACCCTGGTTATTGTTTCATGGATTAATCATTTTCATTCAACAAATTGTGGAATCCTCACAGCAAATCAGTGTGCTGCCTGCTTGACATAGATATGCAGTTGGAGCGAGGGAATTTTAATGTGTTCTTGCCCTCCAATTGGCTCCAGTTGTCCGGGCGACTTGATTTATTTGACAGATTGGTTTTATTGATTTACTGAATTAATGTGGTGCCAGTTTAATCAGTGTGCTATAGAACTATGCAAAATGTGACATCTCTGTGAACTCAAATGAATTGAGTTTATATTATTGATCTGGCTATCCACAGTATTTATTCAGCTATTTGTTTAAGAGCTGATTAATTCAGTGTGTGTGAAATAACTTCGGTATGTGTTTACAAGGCTGTGCAGGTGCTCATAACTGTGTGCTTTTCCCTGGGTGTGTATTTGTGTAACGGGTTGTGCATCGGTTATGGACCGTATCTGTCATCCAGTTATTGGAACAGGGATATTTGGAATCTCTCCCTTTTTTTTCCCCCTGCACATGCAACATCATGCTATCACTGCATGTCACAAAATGACATATCTCATGCAGGCTTGGCACATGCATGTTCAGCTTTAATACCTGCGAAGATGTATACCATCACAAATGCATGCAGACACACAGTCCAAGCACAGTCTATGAATGTGTGCACTGTGTGTGAATGCATGCCGTGTGTGAGGTGCTACCATGAAACGGCACAGTGTGCTGCAATTGCACATTGTATATTGTAGGGTTGCAGCAGCGTTCAGCACTAGCGTTGTGATTGAGCAGTATCTGTCAAAGAGAGAGAGGAGTTCTCTAATTAGAGCTAACTCAGGACGGATATGGATCCTTTCTGACAGCTGTCTCATCCGATTCGGCTGCTTGTAGAAGAAGAGAATCTGTTTGGAGATGTTTGTTTAGACTCATTATGGATAAAAGTAGAAGCTTCACACATCTCTTTCCCCATTTTCTGCATGTAACGGCAGACCACTAGTTTCATTACAGGCTTTCAACTGTCATTTGACTGTCTGCATCTATAGAGGTATTTCTGTTCACTAAACACTTCACAGCACAAAATGCAATCCTGAAATTGTGCAAGGGTACACAGGAGTGAAACAACAGACTAAATGAAAGAGACCATCAGTGAGATTTGAGGGTTGAAATGTAGCTCTCCTGTTTCGTTGTGTATTATTATATTTGCTACTGTAGGTATTTGTTCACTTGTTCATTTTATTGAAAGCCCCATTGTGGCTTCTAGTGGGAAGAATCAAGCAGGAAGAGAGGTAGCTTAGTCACAGAGGGTAAACACAACCATAGAGTACAATGAAACACGTGCAAAAATTAGGACTCTTACTACATGCTTTTAGTTAATCATGTGACTTGGAGTACAGCTCAGGTCATTATTACCATGCAGGTTCAGGCAAATGCAAAGGGCAGCATTCTGTATTCCACTGACATTTCTGCTGCATTACATTACACTATATATTTAATAAGATGTGTGACTAAAAATGCTGAGGGAATAATCCTGAGGCTTATGAACAAATAGGATTTTTTTTTTTTTTTTAAGAATTATGGTTGAATGTTAATCATAGTTCATATTATTGGTTTCAGCACAAAAAGCCACAAAACATAGCTTCTCTATAGACTGCAATTTCATGATTTCCTTAACTGGATTCAAAGACGCACAAAGAAATGACAACCTCTGTCAGCACTGTCCAGCACTGTCTGTTTTTAATACCTAACTACAGAGCAGCCTAAGAGGTCATGTGAACACTAACCTGATCATAGACACACTAAGGTTGTTTGCAATTTATTGCAGCTGTCATGTTGCTATGTTAACTGGATTATCTTACTGTAATTAAAGCCAGGATTAAAGAATGGATAATTAAATTGGCTGACCTCAAAATCTTTAGCTGTGCTTGGGTACATTCATCCTTTTTGATATTTAGATTTTCTGTAGAGTGGTGTGTTAAACTCCAAACTCCATGCGAGCACTAGAAAAAACAAAGAAACCAGCTTTTTGGACAACGGTATAGTGGCTTTTGTTTTGCAACATAAATTGACAAGAGGCTGTTTGAAGGGCCTCAATAATTTCATCATCACAGCAAAACAGACTCAAAGTCAGCACATTTTTTTTACTTTGTGGCTTTAAAAAAATATTTTGCTTGGCTGAGTTGCATCAAACGAATTGTATAAACAATATCCACACAGTGAATCAAGTCGCTGAAAACCATAATTGTGCCATTGCCTTAAGGACGTTACTCACAAAGCTCCATACACATCTCTTCTTTGGATGACTAAAAAGCTGCTAAACTACATTTTTAACTTCCCTTTTGTAGAAGCCGGAATGTTTTTTCCGTGTAATAACAGTCTAAAAGCATCTGCATTAACCTTTTTTCCTCGGCTCTTTTTGTTACCCTCTGAACAATATTTTTCTGCCCTCACAGACTCTATTTGTTGACTAGTCTAAATAATTACAGCGCTTCAGCCCACATACATACCTGTTTGCACACCTACCATTTGCAGTTTGCAGACCTAAATGTCTGTGTGCTCATTGGTTCTTCTAATATGTGTCTCTTTCCGCTTCCTTGCCCCTGCACCCTACACTTACATGCACCTGTGTGGACTCCCCTTCCTCAGCAAGTGTACCAACGTTTGCCCTACAGTCACCTTCTCTCCTGCTCATATGCTCCCCTCACTCACCTTTCGATGCAAGCAGATATGGATGGAAATACAAATGACCCCTGATGAACCCAGATATTGAGCTGTTTTAAAGCCGGAGGCTTTAGACAATATCCCTTCCTTGCTCTGACATGTCGTAGAAGGAGGGACCATGTGTCTCACTACATCGGGGCTTTATGGGATTTATGACCCCAGCAGCCATCTTTCCCTCCACTGGCATTTGTCCCACTGGGTAGAATTAGCAGGCGAGGAAAACAAACAAATTACGAGGAAACAAACCTAACATCTAATAAACAAGTATTGGCAAGCCAAGTATTTGAGCCGGATACTGGCTGAAAGGGCAGGAGGGAAGAAAGAGCAGGGTATAATCTTCACTCCCTCGTCCACATCTTTTGTTTTTGCATTTCTCTCTAATTTCCGCCTGCCCCGCTGTCCTTACACCCGCTGTGACTTGCTGGTGGGGCTCTCTGAGGAGATGATCTCCGAGCATGGGCAGTGTGAGACAGATGGGCGGATGATGGATCTGACGTGATAGACAGCAGGGTGATGGATGGCTGGCCGGCTGATAGGGGATTAATGCAGTGCTGAGGCCGCTGCCGCACAGCGGATGGCTTAGTGATAGATAGATAAAACTGACGAGCAGATAAACAAGAGAGCACTAATCCACGCCTCCTTGATGGACAGAAAATCAAAGTGAGGAAAAAGAGCCACAGAGGGAGCGGGGGACCTTTATATTACCGTCGTAGGGTGTGGGGCCATGGGAGGGAATGTAAGTGGATGTAAAGTGAGAGGATGGAGGTTGCTGAGGAGAGTTAAGGTTGGGGTAAGGGTTCACTGTGTTGTTGTGTGTAGGTGTGGGTCAGTGACAGCGTGTGTCTGTCGAGCCTCGCTGGGTCCTCTGTGTGTTTTATTTTCTCTTTTCATGCGAGCAGAGCGTGACTTTTAGTGATACAGCATGACGGGTGACAGTGAGAGCTGGTGATATTTATTTCAAGTGAGCGCAAACAGTTGCAGAGGAGGGATTAGACATAGCAGTAAATTGGCCATAGCGGGACGTGATGGGATGATTGGACAGCAGAGAGCGTTTGGGTGGAGGAATAAAAGATAAGAGTTACTGGTGAGTCTGTTGGTATTTTTTTTAATGCACTTCCCCCTGTGTAGCAGCTTACCCCTGAGTAATGTATGGAAATAAAAGTTTTAGGTATCGATGTTTTTGCAATTGAGATAACCAGTGAGATGAAAATGCCTGTTGTGATGAGAGGACGAGAATACAAAGTGGGGGGGAGAAAAGGACAAGTCCAGGGAGAGTTCCCCCGAAAATAGGGAGCAAGCTGCCTATCCTTACGTGATTATCGAGCGCTAAGCTTTGTCTCTGTTCACCATTTCAGGAGACCCCAGGGGTTCTGGCATCGATCTGGTGTGCTTAGAATGCACTCCGATGTCACCTATTTAAACACAGTGAGCCACTAGCCAACAGAGACAAGCCTTTATTTATCAAGCCTCTGATTTCGGCTGCACGGATGACAACCTGATTAGCACTTAAAGGAGCATTTAAATCTTATATTGAAATGGATGGAAGCAATCTATATTGAGAGGAAGACGGCAGACTTAGTAAAGAGTTATGGGGGGGATGAGCAGAGGTGAGTGGATGTGTCATCCAGGGGTTTAATGAAGGGGTGGAACAGACTGGGAAAGAAGTGTGCTCCAAAAATTAGCCACACAGAAAGAGAAATAAACAGTGTGACAGGGCTCAGTTGGCGACAGGGAGAAGAAGCAAGTAGATGAAAGAACGAGTGACTGTGTGGCTCAAGAGTGGTGACAGAGATCGGGGGACCAGATGAGAACACAAGTGGCTGTGAACAATGAACGAATGTCAAATGAGTGGGTGAGAATACTGTGAAGAAGTGAAGGCCTGAGCAAATGAACAAATTGCTCAGCAAGCAAGTGGGTGATGACTGTGTGTTTGTGTGCGTTCATGCAGATTGTGGGGGTGTTGTTGCACATCTGCGCGTGCAGGCAAATGAATGAGTGAGCCATGATGGAGGAGACTAACTGAGTGAGTAATGGGGGTTAGTGATGGGTGTGTTGACAGAAAGTGTCAGCTTTAACCACACTGACCTGCGAATACAGACTGCATGCACAAGTGGCTGATTTTGAGTGCCAGCTTGGACGTGAATTGACTGTAAAATTGGATGTGAATTTCGAGTTGGATGTGAAATGAATGTAAATAGGAAAAGTGGGAGGATGGTGTTTGCACATTTATCTCTATGTGTCAGTCTCCTGTCGCTTCTCCATCGTTTTAGATGAGCCCAGGAGATGAGCATCTCACTAGTCTCTTTTGGCACATAAATGTAGCTACATTTGAACACCTCATTTCATCTTCTGTGTAATTATAGCAAGAGTGAGTTTGTGCTAGATTTTCTGTTTTTCAAGGAAGGTCTTCTTCTATCCTTTGCTCTTGTCATCATCAGGGTACCAAAATTAAGACTTGTATTTTTAGCCCAGATTAAACTCTTTAAAATAACAAACCCGTCCCCCTTCTTGGCTTGCTGCAAGTGGAAACCGCTCTGTTTCATGTAATACATGAGTGTATTTACTCTCATAGGAAGATGAACACTGTGCTATGCCAGTCCTCGATTAGAGAGGAGCTGTTACTAGAGAGCAGTATGATAATTTATTCTAGCTTTCTTTCCCTTGGGATGCCAGTGGCCAATTCACTTTCAATGCCAAGGCATGGCTGTGCTTATGCGTAGGTATGTGATAGTGCCGTGGGGTTGATGTAGGGACATTTGTGATGAGGCGATTGTCTGCCCTACGGTCTGTGGTGTGCTCAAATTTGTACCCCCTCACCTTGTCCCTGTCAGTACCAGAGCAGCAAAACAATACTGCCTATGAAATGTCAAGAGAATTTGCATGGCATAAATGCACACACATTGTTTGCTGCCCCCTCACTCTCGACCGGCCTTTCAGTTTTTTGTTTTTTTTCCTTTTCTCCCTTGCCTCTCTCACCTTCTTGTTTATGGTAGCTCTGCCTCCTGCTCTCGCCACCATTGGCTGCTGCATTCTTGTTGTATAACCCTGTTCTCCTCTCCTTCAGGGTCTGTCTCTTGGTGATCAAGCTCCATTATTTATGCTGTATCGTGTTTCACCATCAATTCCCGCAATGGAACAATTCAGACAGATTTCCTTGACTGTCACAATAGCAGTGAGACTCAGCAGAGGTTGAAAATGGGATTAGCCTTAAATGGAATTTAATTTTCACCGTTGTTGTCTCTGAAGCCTGTCTACCACCCAGACACCATGGCTCGCTTTCCTAGTGCTTTCACCATTGTGTGTTATGTGTGAGAGAGATTACTGTTGTGCTCCACAATGGCAGCTCTAGAATCTGTAATGTGATGCGCATGTGCAGCCCCATCTTTTTTTCCCCAAGCACTGTATGCCACTGTGCTGGATTTTCTCAATTTTATTCAAGAAACTCTCACATTGACAACTTACTGTCAGGACTGCAAAATGTCAATGCCTCAGTTCGTAATACAGCAGGAGGTGGAGAGTGCTTTGTTTATTTTGTATTTTGACTGATCGAAAAATGCACAGGCCTGGCGAAGTCTTTTACAACGTACAATAGAGAACATTTTTGTCTTCAATGAGTAAACAATGAACACAGATAAAAAAAAAAAAAAAAAAATTCTACATGAGTCAATCAGTTACCAGAGCTCAGCTGCCATTTTTTTCTCTCCATGTAAAATGTATAAGTGAATGAATGAGTAAATAGATAAATGAATAAGTGCCGTCGAAGTGTGAATCAATGTTTATGGATCGGCATCAAAAGACATGCTGTGCTGCAGATGAAATGAATGTGGAGGTTTTGTTTGTGTGTGAGTTTCGGAGAATGGCAGGAACCAGGTTAGGAAGCTGCAGTGCCTCCAGCTTTGTAGATGTACATGTATATGTATGTTGTGTTTGTCCTTGGATGTGGAGGAATGTGAGAGTGTGTGTGTTTGCATCAGCAACATTTTGTCTCCTGAATGGCAATACTGGCTGCTGTGATGAATTCTGTTTGGTGTTTTTCTGACTTCTCTGCTCTCCTTTTTCTTTGCACTTAACACAAATGTGATCAATACTTGAATTAATGTCCAAGTACAGAGGCAAAACATGTCACACTGGCCTTGGCACAAGATGCTGCCCTGCCCCCACAGCAACAGCCCCGACTTCATCTTGGCTAAGAGAAGTCAAGAGAGGGGTAAAGGGAACGATCGAGCTTGTGTATTAGAAGCAGAAATACATTTTTAGACTGATTGCATTATGGAAATAAAATGCAGTAAGTTCATAAAGTATTGTCTGTTCACCATTGTTCTCATTTTTATTAATTACTAGTTGAACAGTAATTATGTCTTGCTGCATGGGTGATGCCTCTTGACATGAAAAGCAGCAGTGTGGTGAATGATTTTGAAGCAGTGGTGAATGTAAAAGCAGTGAATACAGAAATGGCTAGACAGACCACAGGTGTGGGTGTTAGCTCAAGGCTGTGTGTGTGTGTCTGTGTGTCTGTGTGTGTGTGTGTGAGTGAGTGAGCATTAGCATTTTTGTTTTGAGTGTGTGTGTGTGTAGCAGGGTGTGAGGCTCAGGAGGCAGAACGGTGATTTGTGAGTATTGTATTCCTGTAATCTGCTCAGATCAGATCAACCAGAGCCAATAATGCAACACTGAGCCAAATACCACACTGCTCTTTCTTTATCTCTCACTCCTCTATTTCTCTCTCAGTCTCTTTGCCCCCATACATTCTCTTTTTTCTTTTCACTGCAGCAGGAGCCAGCTTTGCTGCAGAGGGAACTATGAAGCAGAGATGGAAAGAGGAGGAGAAGGACAAACTAGAAAGAGTCAAGAAGATTGATGGTGAGAAATGGAGATAGGGCTAAGAAAGAACAGAGGAAGGAGGTGGATAGGATTGAAGAGTAAACGATTACTGCTCTGCTTGTGTGTGCTCCTGTTTGAGTCTGATACCGAATCAAACAGTGCTCTTTCTCTCTATTGAGACACACACATGCGCACGCATACACACACTGGTCACAAGCATTTGAGTTTGTTTTTGGCCAGTGCTGGGTGGTGCTTGGCAGAAGAAATTAAGCCTAACAACCATGGCATCTGTCTCAGCAGCAGGAGAGTCCCGCCTCCCCACCCACACATGACCTGCCCTGCTTTCATTCACTGAGCTGCCTGCTGCCAGCCTCAGGATGGGCCGCTGCCTCCGCCACTGCCCGCCACCCCCCCTCTACCCCGGTCTCTCTGTACTGCCAACCACTCTGCCCGCGCCCATGTTTCCCCCTCGAGCAACAACCAGGAGCCTTGCGATATGGCTGCTTCAAATATTCATAACAGTCACGCTGCAACACAGAGCTCTCTGCGCCCCTCCATTTTGAGAGGCAATTCTCATGCCGTATCTGCTTTTTGGCCTGAACACGGTATCTGTGCTGCGAGTCAACTACTCTGTGGTCAGTGTTGGACAAACACTACATACTGTAAGTATTAGACAGTGCATCGCATCTTTAGTCTATCCTCCCAGCTGATTGTGTGTGGAGCTAAATATAAACGCTCTCTCTTTCCCACCAGCCCTCTATCCACTATAAACCCTCCCCCTCACCAGGGCTGAGAGCAACCGCTATGATGCTAAAGGGGTCGTGCAGCTCACGCTGAAATCCAACCGGAGAAAGAAGAAAAAAACTAGTGCTATACTTAGACAGTGGCACACCACTGGGCCGGTGCATTATACATGCAATGACTATTAACAGCAATAATGGATATTTGCTTTTCTGCACACACAAACGGGTTGGCCTGTAGAGTGGTGTGAGAGGTGGCTTCCGCTAAGTAGTTCTATGTGTCTCCCAGGAAGCCACAGGCTGCATACACATCCATGTGTAGTCGTAGCAGATCTATCTTCCTATAATGCTTTCTCCTCTCCTACACTCTCATCCCTGCGTATCTCACCACCTATTTCTTCTCTCCAGCTCTCCCCTTTCTTCCTCTTTTAATGCCTTCTTTCTGTGTCCTTTAATGAAAAGTACCCCCTACTCGTCCTGCCCTTCCTTTGTTTCCATTGAACCGTCCCTCACTTTCTTTCCTTACTTTCCCCGTGTTGCCTCCAGTTCTTGTTTTTTTTTTTCCTCCATCCCTGTCTCCCCTCCTTTTGTTCTTCTTCTCTTCTCATCATGCGGGCCGCCTGCTAACCCAGAGCCCTGCTGCTTGCCTCCGCATTTGCTCGCCGTATCTCCAGATTATTTCTCTGGGGGGCATCTCGTGTGTGCGCTCCACCATACTGTGTTATCTAGCTCATCAAGTGGGTTGGAGTGGATCAGAATCGGTGAGGGTTAAGGCTTGATGCTCTGGCTTCTGGCAAACAGGTGGCCCATAGGGACAGGCACTAACAGCGATAAATGCAGAGACATTGGAGGATGTAGCTTTTCTTTTGCAATCTCTTCTGAACTGCTGTAGTTTCTAAACAATTATTTCTCTTATTTCTAAAGCCATCAATATCGTGAAGTTGTGAAGCTACACAGTCGGCCCACCAACTGTTAGCGGACCACAAGATGGATGGGATGGCTGCTGGAACTAATGTGGCAGCTGAGTCTCAGAGCAGGAGCCTGAATAATATGTGGCTTATCCGTTGAATTCAAGAGGCTGCTTCCATATGATCATTTTAGCAGTAATGTGGTACAGAGAAAGTGGGATTGCTCATTGTTGGCTGGCTGGCTTTTTAATGTTCCTGTCAGAGAGAGGTTATCATGTAACCTGTTTCTCCTGTCTCCTGTCCTTGCAACTGCTAAATGGCAAGCCATCTTCCTACGAGAGAAGGCTAGAGAGCATGAAAAAGAGAGCGGTGCTGCAGAGAGCCCTTATTAAAGCTGTCCTCTAAGTCTGCCCTCTGACTGATTCCCCCTGTAAATCTCCCCTTTAATTGGAGAGGGCACAAGAAGAAAGGTGGTGCCTCAATCACAGATGTAGTCGGTGTCTCTAAGAGGGGGCGAATGGGCAAAGGAGGGAGAGGGATGGAGACCAACAGACACAAATATCTGCACCCCATATGCACACTGACCCGGCAAAGTGACATATAAACATGGTGATGATTTGAAAAGTTAGGTGACATATTTATTTGTGCGTGAGACGTGGGAGGTGAGGCCATTAAAAGGTAACGTGATAATGGAGAGGAATGGGCAGAGAGGTGTGCCAAGGGTGACGCAAGAAAAGCAAGAAGGACAATGGGTGAGGAAGATGTAATGGAGGGAGACAAATAGAAATGGCTGGCAGTGAAAGAAAAAGGAAAGAGTGCGTATGTGTGTGTAAAAGAACAACAGAGAGCGAGAGGAGAGACCGATTTCACAAGAGTTGCAGCCTGACTGTCCTCCCTTAATAGGGTTGCCATGACAACAGTGTATAAGAAAGTGAGGCTTCAGCAGGGCGTGTAGTATGTGGACGTGTACGTGAATTTGTATGCACGTGCTCAACTCCCCAAGTGATTGATTGTCTGTGAGGCAATATACAGTATGATGATAAAACACAAGTACACCTCAGGCAGCTGTCGTGAAAAAGGTTGGCAGGATTTCACTCCTTCTACTGTTTTGTTTGGCTCTTGTCCTTGTTTGAACGATAAAAGGACGGAGTGAAGTAGGGCGTAGGAAAAGGTGTGACAGTTCTGTCGGTGTCATCGGCCTTCTTCGCAGAACCAAGTATGTGTGGTGTGGCTGTGTCGTAATGGTCATGTCCTCTGAACCGCCAGCAGCCGAATTGAATGAGGTCAGGTGATGTCATGCCAGTCAGGTGACGTTGTTTGGAGGACCCAGCTGTCACAGAGCAGAGGCAGTCCCACAAGAGCGCCAATCTGTCATCATTATATTAATGGCTCCTGTACGACTGCAATGTCATCTCTTGTGTGTGCCAAAGGTAACGAGCAGTGCCTTAATTGAAAAATTAATTAAAAAACATTTTGATTAAAGACTACTCTCCACACCTCAGTCTTCTTCCATCCTCATCAGCTCTTCTTTCACTTCATGCTGCCATTTTTCTATCCCCCTGGTTATGTCATTTTGAATTTCCTCTTAAGCCTCAAGGCTTTTTTTCCCCCCTCTCCCATTCACACATTATTCTCACTATCTTTTCTTTTTCTCCTGCTGCATCACATCTCTGACCTTCTTCCATTTTCTGCTCAGTTTCTCCTTCATCTTTTTCCAAAACGGCAGAATGTTGTCTGGTCAGTCATTTACTCCTCCCTTGAATATACTCATTTTCCACTATCTGTCACGCTCCCATTTCGTTAGCTGAATTACAACTGTTTTATCCGCGCAATCTCCATCCTCACCCACCCTCCCTCCTCTCCTCTTTGTCTTTTCCCATCAGGCTCCCCTCTGTGCTGCTGTCTCTCTTGCCTTTTCTCCTCATGTCTCCATTACTGTCTGATTTACATCACCGGTATGTCTGGCTACCTACTGTATGTTTGGAGTACTTTGGAAAGAAAAACGGGGGGAAAAAAGGAGCTAGTATGGTGGTTGTTCTCATCCAGCTTTACTTTTGGACTGCACCTCAAGTCCCCCCAGCCCTTTGTAGCCTCAGAGATTGTTTAGTCTCTCGTTCACTCACCCTCTTTCCTTCGTCTCTCTCTCTTGCAAAGCCCCTGAGCCTGGGGGAATGAAGAGTGATATGGCGAGTGTATAGTCTCTAACCTCTCCCGTCTTTTTCTTCTTGTGTGGACTGAAGTTGGGTTTGTCATTCTTCCACAGACTTCATACCACAATTTCTGCCTTCTGTGTAATCAAGCAGGTGTCTATGCACACACAGATACTGGTGTACTGTCTTTGCACATCATGATCTCATTAGGTAAATTACACATTAAGTATTAAGCTCCCACCATGTTGCAGAGAACACACAGTTTGTGTGAGTGCAAAATTCAAAGGTGTGAAAGTATATATAGGCCAGGATAACGGGAGCAGCAGGACTCATTAATGCCACTCATTGCAATGATGATACAGGCAAGAGGGAGACATTGATCATCAGCGAACGATCAATAGTGGGCCGTATCGATCAGAATAACAGTTTGTCACAAGGTAGGTCGACATCCCCGTAGGACACCAGACTCCTGGGGGAGGGTGTTAGTGTCTCACCACAGGCTTTTATGTTCATTCATTCAGGAGGACACATAGGCACAAACAGTGCCACTCTGATAAATGTCTATTTTGTGCATAATTAGGTAAACATAGCTCTTAGTCAATAGCCGAATAGATTCATGAATTAAATCTTCCTTTGTGAATAATGACTTCTAAATGTGGGTATTGGGTAACACACAAACATCCTCAAATTATTAATATTAGCTTCAATAACGTAAGTAGAGAAGTGGCGCATTTGGGAAAAATACATGCTAATAAAAAAAAAAAATGGGTTCGCTTCATGGGCGGGTTTAGCCTCTTTTTTGACTTTGTTTTTAAGGACTACGTCTGTTGGCCCTTACTTTCTCCCAAAGACGTAGACTATTTTGGAGAATAACTGGCAGTGAAAGAAAATACATCGAAATGACTGTAACACTGGGTGGAGTGTTACCATAGAAACACAGTGTCACAGCTCCCAAGCAGATAACACATTCAGTGCTATTCCCTCCATCGTGATTCCCGCATCCAAGCATAAAGGGGGAACAGGTGTGATCCACAGCTTTCTTAAATATATGGAGGGAGGGATTAGGTGTGAGGGAGTGTTTTTCACTAGGAGGACATTCGCAGAATTTTTATTTGCAGAATTTTCAAGGTTTCTCTGTTGTAATGACAACCTTGGGGTAAGACTGGGGGACACATCCACTAGTGCAGAATTGCAAAGTGAGTTGATGCAAGTGGAAGTACAGTTAAACAGCACTATTATCATTGTAATTTCCTCTCATTCCAAATAACAGATATACATAATGAGAATTTATCTCTCCATGTACACGCTCCTTTTCAAGCTTTCTTCTTTTATAGTCAAGAGGGGGGAAAAATTGCATTGGCTGTGTTGGACAAGATGTTCAATGTGTCCCTCTTCACATTCATGGTTGTATGTTTGTGTGGGGCTGGCCCAAAGGCAGATCACCAAACAGCTGTGTGTTAGTGCCAGCGAGTAGACATTTGGTCCACTCGACCTGTAACGCTGGCACAGTGGCTGGTGAATAGTGTCCAAGTCTTCCTCTCCAATCCTCAGTCCATCCTTCCATCCCCTCTCATTGTCCCGAGGGCAGCAGCCGGGCTCAACTAAATACTGATCTGCCTGAGCAGGCACAGGTGCAGCAGGAGGTCTGTCCCGCCGCCAAATTCTGTGCCTCTGTTTCCTTTAGGCTTATGAGAGGGTTGAGCTTTTCTCCCCCACACTTCTGGAGGGAAAAAGCTGCAGATGCAAGTGTTTGTTCAGACTGCCGATACAACAGAAAAGTGCATAAAGAAAACAGACGATATTGAAACAACAGAGGGGAGAATTTTTGATGAGGATTTTAAAGGACTGGAATAAATAACAACAGTAATGCCACAGTGTGAAAAGTGCTGTGCAGCTCAAAAACTGTGGAGAAGTGGATTGGTGGTCCAGTTGTATGGATGGACACTGCAGAAAGCCTGCAGCTGTCCTCTGTGTTTGGTGCGGCCACGTGTACCAGGGGTATCTTTAGAGAGGCACGCTGTAGGCAATCCTATGGGAATTGAGGAAAAGGAGGGAATCGCGGACCGCTCTGGTTTCATTTCCCAGTTAGGGAGGCTTCAGGAGTGCCGCTCAAGGCTCAAGTAGAAGCTAACATCAATTTGTACTGTATTTAAAAGAGAATACCTGCACTTAAGGGTAGATGATTGCTTCATGTAGCCAAATAGAGATAGTGAGCACAAGTAGATACATGCGTAAAAGCCTGAGCGTACTTAAAGATGGACACGTGGCACAGCAAGCTTTTTTTTCTCACTGTCTCTCTCTTTGCTGTCTCTTCCTCTCCCAGAATGCCCTTGCTTTCTCATACTCTTTATGTCTCCCAGGACAGTACTCAGAAATCTTGAAATGGGGCCTAACCCACGAAGCAAAGACAGAGAGTCGTTTAAGCTAAGTTAAACAAGGGCACTTAGATTTTAAAGGGCCATAATCTTCAAAAAGGAGCGCTTTAAAATCAATTGACAAGACATATAAAAAGTAAAGACAGATTGAAAGGAGGAAGGTGTAGTGGTTGGCAGTTAAATGACTTATTTTTATGAATGGGCATGTTTGATTGAATGTCACTTTGTGTATGCATAGTTGTATTAGTGTGTAGTGTATTACTGTGTGTGTGTGTGTGTGTGTGTGTGTGTGTGTGTGTGTGTGTGTGTGTGTGTGTGTGTGTGTGTGTGTGTGTGTGTGTGTGTGTGTGTGCGCAGGTGGGCTGGATTAACATCCAGGCATCCAGAGAAGCGCTGAGCCAGTTATTCAGTCTGCAGGGTTTGGGCTCGGATCCAATCAGGGCCCCTGCTGTGATGTCACAACAAAAGAGAACTGAGTTGGACGCTGGGAGGGGTAAATGCCATGAATCAACCCGAACCTATGTGAGAGTGAAACCAGCTAGTTGGGTATGCACTATCAGCAGATTGAAATTTTGAGGAAGAGTTTGGTGGATTGTGCTGCTGATCTGGATGCTGCTTTGATGAATGTGCCTATAGGCCACACACGTCTCAACACACCCTCTGCTACTACACTAAAACCTTTAATTTAATTATCAACTGTGGATGTGTTGTAGATATGTCTGACATTTCTGTCTTGGTTTTACTATGCAAATGCTGGCAGTGACACAGACTCTTATGCCGTTAGGGCACGAGGACAACGCAGTAGTGCGGGTGTGATTGACAGCTCTGTTAATTCTAACTTGATTAATATTTCAACACTCTTCTGTTTGAATGCCTTTATAATGTTAAACACTCTCAAAGAGTGCAAGCCCAAGCCTGAGCACCCAGTGAGTCACTCTGACCCAGACCTATAGTACAGCTATTTCGAGTTTTCACACCACTTGAGGTTAGCAAACCAGCGGGATCGTACATTTCTGGGTGACAGAAAGAAGGCTGTAATGAGAAAGTGACGGTCACTACAGAAACACCATCTCCAGGCCATCAGAAGAGAAAAAATACAGACTAACAAGAGATATTTTCAGGGAAAGTCTACCTTAATAATCTTCACACCATCAAATATTACTGTAACACTCAAACCTTGGAATATTTCATGAACCTGAAGCAAGTGTGATGTAAGAAGTTGTAGTAATGGAATGTAAAGTCACATAATATGTTTCAGACTATAAAGGGGTTTACATATGAATGGTAATAGGGTAATCTAGCCTTCAGGTTATCTAAAATCCATCTTTTTTGTACAGTTGCTTACATATGGGAGTTAGGTTGTGAACAGTCGTTATTACTAAAACAATTTAAATCCATCTTCATTCCCTTTGGTGCTTATCTGATCAGTAGGGTTACCATCTCGGCCCTCAGCATGGGATTTGATATCAACCACAGGCCACAAGCACTGTTCAGTAGGCATGACGAGGATAAACATCAATGGAAATGTTCGATGTATTGCTGGCTTCGTAAGGAGAGCAGGGATGAAGCCGGCGCAGCATCTTGACATCAGTGTGTATGCAAGTAAACAGGTGAGGGCTCACAAGCTGGACTTCACTTCTACTTCAAAAAGAGAGAGTGAGAGTACAAAAAAGGAGGTAAAAAATAGGGAAGGGTAGAAACAGAGTGAGAGGGGGAGGCAGTCATGCAGAGAGAGAAACACATCTGAGGGCCCAGCATGCAGGTGCAGGTGATTGAAGGTATATGAACTTGTGAGGGTGGTTTGTGTGTGTGAGTATTTGTGTCCTGGCTGTGTGTGCGCCTGCTCTGCCACCCTGGTGACTTCAGGTGTTATCTCCTTAGCCTCCAGACGTGACAGTGAGATAATTAGAAATTTTGGCTCTCACTGGAGCTTATACTCTCAATATTCCACTTCTTTCTTTCTTTCTGTCTTTCATTTGCTTTCACTTTCATAAACACATAAATGCATTCACACTTACACTCATAAACACATGCGTGCGCACAGGCACTGGCTCTGTAATTCTATTATCTCCCTCAGCTTGTTATGAATGACACACTTAAAGCCTGGAATGACTTAGCCATGTGGCAGTGGATCACAATTAACATCAACGCCAGCATCTGTGGAAATAATAGTCTCAATTTTAATGTGCTGATTGTCCCATTTTTCCTACATTTAATAAGAAAAACTTGTTTTAATTTGTGTCTATTTGCACATTTTTCATTCAGTGTATTTGTTGCACAGCCCCAAATGTGTGTCACCCATGAGAGTGGATTCCTGCAATTTTCTAAAGTGACAATAAAAAGGTGAAATTTGAAACGGACTGTACACCAGTACATTGATTTATCATCATGCACGGAAATTAAAGATTTTTCTTTCTTTACTTTGTTTTGAATTGACAGACGAAAGTCATCTTTTCTGAGGAAGCAAATTGAGCTTGTTTTTCTGAAGCAGTAGGAGGACACAGTTGAAATTCAGAAAAATGTCTCGGCTCTAGGAAAGGAAGAGAGATACAGCGAAAGACATGCTCACTGGAGTGTTTCACATGGAAAAATGAAAAGCGACAGAAAGCTGACAGAGGGATGACAACCTTGTTTGTCCTTTACTGGATGATCAACATGTGTTACGTGGATATGGGTCCCCAAGGTGGACATGGGGTGACTGATACTCGGAGTACCACGCTCCACTGGAATTCCCCTGCCTTTAAATTAGCATCCTAGCTCCGCTTACTCAGCTCGCAGCTCAAGCTGTGGAGCAGTGTGTGAACGCCAGTGATAATGAAACTGCACACCGTTGACATCATTAAAGATAATCTTAGCTCATTTTGTGCTGGGACACCTAATCTAAGGAAGATGCTATGAACGACGTGTGAGCTAATTTTGCCTGAGCAAAACACATAAACACCTTCCTAATATTCTCTCACTGGCTCCCACCACTTTCAACACCTTTTATGTGTTGTTGGTGAGATGAAGCACTATAGGTTGGTTTGCAGGAAATAGATCCCAGGTCAAGGCAAAGCCTTGTCTGGAGGCGTCTTCAGCGTGTGTCTAATTGAGCGCTGTGTAGTTAATTGTTTGTGCGTGGGAGGGGAGAAATCAATCTGTTTTCTCACTGCCGTGACTTGAAGGCCCCGGGGTGAGAGACTGAAACTGGCAAACACAGACACACACATCAGCAGCTCTGCCAAAACACCCCAAAACCATGCCTCGCAAGCACGAACTTGCACATGCAGACCCGTAGCCTTTCCACCACCGGCATACACACTCAAACACGCTCATGCACACCCACTCCTTAGAGGAAGAGGATGTGCATGAGAGGTTATTGAGTCAGGGTAAAGTCAGATCCATCTATCGATCGACTGCTTGCCAAGAGAAGAGTCAGGAACGTGAGACCTACACAGGTCAGGGGGCCAAGAGACAGTGGGGATGAGAGACAGTGAAAGAGGGAAAAGAGAAAGCAAAACCTACAGAGCTTACAGCCTGGCAGCGCTCCCTCCACACCCATCGTCTCCGCGTGCAGAGCCAGCATTCGGCTTTGACGTAGATGTTCGGAGAAGCACTGTTGCAGCTTTGTGAACGTTAAAATGAGATTTCTTTCTTCTGTAACTTGGGTCAGTGCCATATGTCAGATCAATGGGTCTGAAAGAGACGTATGGAGGGAACTAATTACTGTCTTTATGTTTTGATCTGTACCCATTACAGTAGATTTTATATATATATATATATATATATATATATATATATATATATATATATATATATATATATATATATATGTGTATATATAATGGTGAGCTACTATTCCAATTAACATATGAAATGCTATCTACAAATAATGAATTGATTTGCATATTTAGCTAATCAACTCATTTGCATGTGTTTAGTTTTCTGCTTCAGTTTATGACTGAGTGGTGCTGTCACTGAGTGCCTCTTTCGCATTTTAAATCTGTGAAGAAAAAAAGTGGGGAAAAAATTGCTTTCTCCGATGTATCAGTCTCCCCCACAGAGCTAAAACAGGACTGGTTTAGAGGGAATTTGAAGTAAAAGTGAGTGCCATCTGAATAATTTACTTTTTCTTTCAGTGGGATCAGAACCTAAACTCACTCCTCGATTCATGCGAGCCGCCATAGCGGCCCACCTAATGGTAGAAGCAGCTGTTGTAAGGAATGTGACTTCCTCCTTGATTGGTTGTCAGCTATTTATTTTAACCCAATCAAAAAAAAAAAATTTCATTATTGATGGGAATGAAGCAAACTGGAATCTGATGATAAGAGAAAAGAAATGAGAACTGCAGGGAGATGGAGGGAGGGAGCATGCAAGTACAAAAACCGGGGTAGTGGAGGTGTGGAGGGACACAGACGTGAGCTTGAGCAGAGATATGTGGAGGGGGAGGGTTGATAAGGTGGATGAGTAGAAACAGTGCTATCCTTCACTTGGATAGCAGCAGCGGGCGCCATGAGATCTCTGTTGATTCATCTCTTTTTATGTGCTCGGTTTCCTTTCTCTGCCAAACCTTTTTAACCGAACAAAAGCAGACGGAGAAAGTGATTCAGAGTGACCAGACGCGTGAGACTTGTGGAACGAAGAGGGAGAAAGGTCGCACGAAACAGAAGGCTCTGGAGAGACCGCCAACCAGAATGAAATGTGTCGATGAACTGATGTACTTGTGCCTCCAGGGACCAGGGGAAATGAGGGAAAAAATTAGTATTTGCAAAGAAAGAAAAAGATTGTGAGGTGTAGCAGAACTGAATTGAATGTGTATCTCGATGTACATCTTTCAAGGTGTGATTCACAATAACACCGGTGCACATAACAAGCAACCAATGTGCAACTGTCTTCCAATGAATGCATGGAAGTGTTTGCAGCTGTGTTTCTTCAGGGTGCACCTGTGTGTGTTCCTACTTAGCTTTAGTCTGAGTGTTTGTCAGGAAGCTGGTTGGCTTAGCCCTTCTGGGTCCTCTCCATGCACTAATGGGTGTTCACCTGGTGTGAATTCTAGCAAAACGTTTCCATTGTTGGTAATAAGATGGCAGAATACAGCATGTGCTTCAGACCCACTGGGTTATAAGTCAGACCACTATTGTATGCAGTTTTAAATGTTTGATTGTGTGGATGACCCGAAGGGAAAGGAAAAGAAAACTAATTCAATTTCACCTTTTTCTAATTTTGTTTTTCGACAAATTCAAGTATTTTCTCCATCTCTCTGTGTGTGTGTGTGTGTGTGTGTATGTGTGTGTGTGTGTGTGTGTGTGTGTGTGTGTGTGTGTGTGTGTGTGTGTGTGTGTGTGTGTGTGTGTGTGTGTGTGTGTGTGTGTGTGTGTGGGTGTGTGTGTGTGTGTGTGTGTGTGTGTACGTTACAAACGTACACACTGACTGGAAGTGACTGGAAGGGAGAAAGGAAGTGACTGACAGCCATGTTTTAGAATTGGGGCATGTCAGCAAGGCCTGCTGTGTCAGAATCTCCTGATGCCCACTCTGCACATCTTCAAGCTGGATAACCTTGGCAGGCAGATTGGGGTCACTACTATCAAATTAGATACATCTCACACACACACACACACACACACACACACACACACACACACACACACACACACACACACACACACACACACACACACACACACACACACACACACACACACACACACACACACACACACACACACACACACACATACACACACACACACACACACAAAATCCAATATGAGCATTGAGAAAAATGTTCTTAATATAAACCCAATCTCTGGCAAAGCAAAACAACTGAATAGCTCCGGCTTTTTTAACTTTGTTCAAGGAAATGCACTTTCAGTGTTTCAAGCATGGCAGAAAGTGGCCTAAAGAGGTTAATGCACTGTCTAGAAATCTAGATATGAACACCTTAGTTTTTTAAACCAGAAGAATCATGAAGCTGTAACACTGCAATGTAATTAGGTATGTCAGTGTTATGGTAATCACATGCAATATCAAAACTGCAAGATATTGCACCCACCCAAAATATATGAAATTTAATCAAACTAATTAAAAAAAAACAATCAGACTTAGTTAGCTGACTGCTCAGATTAAAAACTAGTATTTTGACAGTCATTGCACTTTGATGGCACCATAATAATATGTCGGATTGTGATCAATGTATCACTATTCAATTGCCTCCCCCGAAAGCTGGTGTAACAAGTGCGACTCTTTCAGTGGCAAGTTAAAGATGTAACAGAATAATTAGGGGCTAGTGCCTTCGACACAAAAAGAGGAGTGCCTCCATTGTATGTGTCACAGCAATGACATGAAAAGAATGTCAACCTATTTTTAAATGTCACTGTCTATTTCATTCTGAATCCCTGCTCTACTTTGTGCCACAGATCTAAACTGGGTCAACATCACATGTGGTGCCCCGGTGGGCTATTCAGTGTGTGGAACATGTGTGTGAACTCTTAGAGCCGCCATCATGGGTACCTTACCGTAAACTAGCATTCAGGAGGTGCTGTCTACTGTTTGAATCCCAAGGGTCTCTAAACAATTACAAATGAGTTTTTTCCTCATGTAATTATTGTCTATCGTTCCCAATTAGGAGTGAGAACACATTATCTGCAAATTGTTTAAGTCTGTTGCTGCACTCATTATCGGAGGAAGAAGCTCTGGATAGGCAGGCGTTGAAGGAGGCTTCACGTGGGCGTCTGTGTCGCGCACATCTGCACTGTGCTTGTACTGTACATAGGGCGTGCTTTGTTATTGTGTACTGTCGTGCTACAGTGAGACGGGGGTTGCCCTACTGGAGCTTTCAGATTAATAGACACTGATAATAATACACACAACTCACAGTGCTTCTGTCCTTAATGAAGATGGATCTAGCTGGGCCTGGCGGTGCACAGGCACTCGGGGTGGCAGCCTGCCAGTCACAGCCAAGTGACATCTGTGAGCAGCTCAGTGCAAAGGGTGGGATGGTGCTTCACCACAGAGTGCAATTTCATAACATTACCATGTTATATCATAATCCATTGTCGGTGGTTCATAAGATTAATGTTGGAGCGGGCAGTTATCACTTGTTGTTTGGACTTAATAGTCATAGTGAATTATTCATCTCATTTCATTGATTTGCAACGCAACTCCCCCTGACACAGTTGGCAGCACAGGTTGACGGATATACAGTCCATCTTCTATCTGACTGTGCGGCCAGGGAGAAGAGTGGGACGAGTGCAAGAAAACACAAGCAAATTATAGAAAATAAGAAATGAAGCTTAATAAAAATAGTAACGAGTTTGTATAATTTTGCATGTCAATGTGGCGTCTGTGAGCTTGAATCATCATCTATTGCTTCTGCTGGGCAGCAATTATTTAAGATATGAGGTCAGATGCATCGTTCCTGTAAGGTATTAGCGCTCATTAAAGTGGGGATTATTGCAGTGTGGGTGTGAGAAGACAGGTGGATGCTAAGGTCGCTTCCTCTGGCAGCTGTGGTGGGCATCACAAGGCCAGCATTGATGGGCGGTGGCATTGCCTCCTGTTGCATCAGCAATAATGAACAGTGACAAGCTCTCCGCAGCCACAATAAATCACAGGCCACACTGGAGAGGCTGAAGACCCGGCCGGGGAGCAGGCTCTCTCCGCTTTGTGGCGACGTCGCTGACGAACAGACTGACTGGCTTCCTGGTTAGGGGCAGACGACGTCTGTCACTCATTCACGGATGCAGCACTGTTACCACACGCTGTCGACCGCATTCAGATTCTCATTCACTCTGATTAGCATGTGTTGCTTTCGCTCAGGAATATTGCGCTCCTGCTTGCAGCTTTTTTATTTTTTTATTTTAGAATACCGTACTACTATTTCAGAAATAATAATAGTCAAAGTGTAGGCTCTAGAGATGAGTAGGGGTGTGTGGGTTGGGGTTTGTGGAGAACTACATCCAAGGGCAGATACTGAGGCAGGAAAAATTGTACAGGAGTGTCTATTGAATAAAGTGAGAGTGGCTCTTTCTCTTTTTCTCTTCCTCATTCCCTTTGCCTTTACCTCGTTGGCAGCCTCACTCGGCCTGTTTGATATCCCTCCGCTATGTTCTGCAGCTCTGCAGATTCCCTTGTCTCATTTGCATTCCCTTAAAGCGCACTTCCATTAAAGTCCCCCCCTGTTTTTTTGTCTCTTCCCTCTTTCCTTCTTTTTCTTCAAATAGGTCTTTTTTTCCCTGGGTTGCTCTTTTGGAGGGGATCTTATTCCCTGTTGACTACACAGCCTATCCCTGCTCTCCCTGAGTCAGTAATCAAACACATTGGCCCTAATACACAGGCCATTACAGGAGCTCTGATGTTCCATCTGCACACAGACAGCACAATGGTGTCATTATATAAACAGCACTGCTGCTGTAGCCGGTGAGATACTACCACACCACAAGTCCGGCCTTAACTGACCTACCCCAGTAAATGGGGAAGTGTTGGGATGATCTGACCTGAATGTGCTTGTGTAGTTGCTTCTATCTTAACAATATTATCCATCCTGAATAACTGCTCTAGTGTTAACATTACAGCAGGCTATCAGTTCTCACTAAGACCATGCGGGCCGTTGAGCATCAATGCAAATGTAATAGAATCAAGTTGTTGTGAGGGAGTAATATCTAATGCTATTATGTTGTCCTTGCTGGTGATAGCCTCACCAAAAAGGATTAGGGAGATTAGCGATAGGCCCAACCGGAGGAAAACAATGTCAGGGTTAGGAGGACAATCATTTATTCAAGGTATGATTTATTTTTATTTTTTTACACGGCGATAATTCTTGTTGAGATTAAAATATTTAATGGCATATCTGTCTTTTGTTTTGAATTTCCATGATGTCACCTTCAGCACTATTTTTGTGACAAAACTATTTATTATTATTATTATTATTATCATTATCATCACATTGGTCTGATTCCATGTGCTCCTTTAATGGGCAATTTAATTGCAATGTAACCTGTGAGTCTAAATGGCCACTTTGGTGAATTTGAATAATCATTAAATCATTAAATATGACAGTCATATCTCAGCATTGTGCGAGGCAGGTTTGACAGTGAAAACACAGCCTCCCACTCAGCAAAGCTTGATTGCAGATGATAATGATATTTCATGGTATGTCTGTTATATTTTAAAAGGAAAAGTAGGATAATTACATTCACTTTGGCGAGCGATTATTTTTATAGAGGTGAAGAAGTAATTAATGAATTCTATCCCATCCTCATTTATTGTTACACTTCTTTGTACTGCTCCCTCTTGCCTAACTTAACAGACTACAAAAGAGTATCAAGTGTGACAAAGCTTCAGCACTGATGACTCAGATGTAGAATTGCTTAGAGGCCCCTGGGTAAAGCAGAGGTTTTTGTCATTCTCCACAGCCTCATCATACTCTACATAACACCACATAGCTGGCTTTTCAAGTTGCCAACAGTTTTTCCCCGTGAGGCAAAAAAAAAAATAGTGGTAGTTTCCAATTGATTCTGATTTGACTTTGGTTTTTCTATTAGCTGTGATTTTTTTTTTTTTTTTTACTTGATTACAAATATTTAATGCAGCACTTTGCATCACTTTCTGATTTGTACGTGAGTGATTGCCATTCAGATTTGCACGCTCGACTGTGTCGGTTGCTAGGAGGCAATCATTTCCTTCATAGCAGGAGCTTTGCTGCTGAAACAACTATTTGTTGTTGAAGCATCTGAGGCACAAACATCAATCCTAATAGCATGGGAAACGCTGGTGCTTCATCATGAGGTGCAAAGACTTCTATTCGCATGAAGTGTCTGACCGTCATAATTCACGACTGTCAGGTCTTTAAATCAATCATGAATGTTTTCCCAACTGGATAAATTTGTGTTTGTGTTTTCTTGATCCCCTCATTGCCCCTCGTTGCCCCTCGTTGCCCCACATGATTTTAACTTGTCCATACAGCACACCTCATTTTCGAACGTACCAAAAATGCTAATTAGAGCGTCAGCGGCGTCCAAAACACTTCATCGATACAAAGCATTTTTGGCAAGCTTTCGGAGGGTTTTTACGTTCAAATCTGCACTGTTAGTCCGATCAGCAGTGTGAATCTCCAGCCTTCTGTTCATGGGTTGGCCAGTCACGAAATACACAAACACACATCAAGTGAGTCGACTCACACTTATCATACTTGTCTCTCCCACCTTGATATCAGCTTCCTCTTGGTGGGGGTAAACAGGAGAGAGAGAAAGCCTGGAGCTGTAGCGGCTCATGAGAGTTGCACCAGCTTTTCTAATTATGCAGCAAAAACTGTCTACGTCAACTCTTTGTTCTCTCGCCTTTTGATTCTGAAGGGGTAATGTTGCTAAATGCCTCTTTCTTCCCTTCCGAAGTGATTTGAGTGATGGGGTTAACATGAATGGTTTTATTGCTAGACACACACAGCCTTTAACCACCCCCACCCCCCCCCCCCAATATGGAGAAAAAAAAAGGCCTTGTGACACTGGCTCTTGATGAGCATGTCTGCTAAAGCAAACACATCCTAATGATCATGGTGATTATCGTAATGATCCAATAGAAGTGGATAATGAGGTTATTTACTTTGGATCAAGGCAGCCTGTAAATTAATAGTAAAAGAAGCAGAGTGTAACATTTAAATCAAGATGGCAGAACTCTGCGCTTCAGCTTGCACAACTACCATTTTCGTCTTTATGTTGATACGACTGACAGTTTTCCTACCACCCACTTTCTTTCCTAGTCACCCCCCTCACCTTTCCACCAGTGCCGTTCATTCTTCTATTTTGTAGGCTCTCGTCTCTTAGGAATATGATGTTCTGCTCTATTAGAAGAGAAACAGTGATGATAATAATGGTGGATGTGATCAGTGCAAAAGGTCAGCCTCTGGCCTCAGGCACGTAACATCGTCCAAGTAGGGAGAGCACGGAGGGCGAAGACACCCATCTTATACCCTCCAAAAACTCCTAACCTCCGTCCGCCCAGAGGCACAATGACTCATAGAAACAGTAAAAGAAACGTTTTTTTTCCTCCTGCTGATTTTTTCTTTCTTTCAGTGTTCCTTTGCTGTTCTCTCTTGGCTATTTTCAGCAGCCCTCTCTCCCTTTCTTGTGTTTATTCTTCTTATAGAAAAAGTCACCCTTCCTCAGATTTGCTGCTGCTCACTTCCTTTGCTCCTTCTGTTCATTGTTTTAGTTATTCATTCTGCATTATGCTTTCTCTGCTTTCGTCTCTTTTGTCATTTCTTATTTACCTCAGCCGGCTGTCATAACGACTCCTTTTGTCTTTCTTCTTTCCCTTTGGCCTCTCACTCATTCTTCCTTTCTTCATTCTTCCTGTATTCCCTGCCTTCCGCAACAAAACTGAATGTTGCGTAATGCCAGTTTTCTTTTTGTTGGAAAAGTATAGCAATTTATCCTCCCTGCACCTTTTCCTCCCTCAACGTACAACCTGCAGTCCCTCCCTGCTCTTTTTCCTGGGCCCTCGTCATCTTTTGAGGCCACAGGAGAGCTATTGTTGAAAAGCACAGACAGAAGAATTGTCAAAAGAAACAAGAGAGAAGACAGATTTTTTTTATTAAACCCACCAATGTGGAAGAAAAAAATATCCCTCACTGTACAGAATGGAATCACTTTTTGACCATTAATAATAAAGTGAGACGGGGTTGGGGGGGGGGGAGAAAAGGCTGCGAGAAAGAGCCAAGCAGGGAGTTTTTTTTTTACACGAACCACAATGCGTGTCTATTCCTTTTTGTTTACTGCTCTTCAGTGCTTTCTCTCTCTCTCTCTCTCTCTCTCTCTCTCTCTCTCTCTCTCTCTCTCTCTCTCTCTCTCTCCGGCCCTCCCTCTGAGTGTGTCCTTTCCTCTCAGCTGCTGGCCATGGATGGTGGTCACAAACAAACTAAAATTAAAGCGCAAGCAGCATTAGTACAGGGGTTGTGCGTATGTGGTAGAAATAAACACCGTGAAGAACAGCTGCGGAGATGTGATTTGCACTCTGTTCCGTTTTCATCCCCTCTCCCTCTTTGCTATTTGTCATCAACGTCTCTCTCATTCTGAGTTGCTTGTTCTCCACAACATCCAACACACTGATCCACGTAGCGACACCCAGGCGGGTCGTGGCTATAGGCCGGCATCGCCACTGGGGAGGAGGTTAAATATCAGAGAAGGTCACGAGCAGGAGGGGCTGGAGAGATTGGGGGGGACCAAATCAGTGGTGATGAAGAAAGGGGGGTGAAGCCACCCAGTTACTTAAAGTGTTCTCTCGCTCCTACCAGCAGAAGTCAGCTCACCCATGCCTGCGTGTTTTCATGTTGAATACATTTGGAAGGATGAAAAGATTATAGGAATGCAAAATGAAGAGACTTGTATAATCCCAAATGTCTCGTGTGGGGTTTTGGTTCAAGTTTGTAATCAAGATTAGGATTAGGCTTCAATATATTTGTGTAAATATTTTATTCGTTAAGTACATTTTCTCATCGCTGATTGATAACATCACTTATTCCACAAAACTGGATTAATCTATCCTCCTTGAGGTTTATTATATTTTATGCATTTTTGTGCATGTGCAAGTTCAAATAATCATTTTTAAGTTTAAACAGGTTTGTAGGTTAGTCCATTCCAAATATACATTGCGGTGGATTCGCCAGATAGTTTTTGTTCAAGTGGTAGTTAAGTGGATTTGCTGGATTACAGTAAACAAGATTTATGGTGCCACTGTGTGTGTGTGTGTGTGTGTGTGTGTGTGTGTGTGTGTGTGTGTGTGTGTGTGTGTGTGTGTGTGTGTGTGTGTGTGTGTGTGTGTGTGTGTGTGTGTGTGTGTGTGTGTGTGTGTGTGTGTGTGTGTGTGTTTGTGTCCCACTTACATTATATGGTAAATTAAAAAACGTACATGTTGGGTGTGGTACACTTGCTCCTCATAGCGTTTGCAAAAAAGATATGATGTGATGTCAATTTGTGAGTTTAAATTGCCTGTAGGAGTGTGAGTGGCTCCCAACGACTTGCAATCCTGAATTGTATAAAAGCAGGATTGACGATGGATGGATACAGATTGATGTAATAACTTCCCTATAATGAAAGAATTGTGGATAGAAAGTATATATATGGGAGGATGGATGAGTTTTGATCAAATTTAATTGCACCACCTCACTTCAAACATACACATCCATGTAATTAGTAGTTTTCATTAGGAAGCCCAGCAGGAGGAGCACTTAACTTGAACGCACCATCCATACTGGTTTCTGTCTTTCATCCCCTCGAGGGCCATAACGTATTTTACTGTCAAAAAATCAGCTCGAGTTTCAGATTGTGATTTATTTCATTAGGCAAATGAGATGTGTAAGCCCTAAAGCTCTTCTGTCTGAGTCACCACTTTTCACTGTCTCTGTTCGTGTGCATGCACATAAACATCCACGCACGCACGCACACAGCCGCGTGTCCTCTGTATTTTTCACATGACTATAGCTCTGTTAACAGCCGCAAAACATATGGACATGTGTAGCATGTCTGATTCAATCAAGCAACCAAACAATTGAGAGTGATGAGCTGGTGGTGGCAACAGCTGCTGCCATGCAATCCTGCACAAAATGGCCTCAGATCTCCTGTCTGATCGTGCTACCTGACCACCACAGGGGAGCCTCTCTTCTATTCGCTTCGGCCCTTTCTTCCTGCTCTGATAGAAACATGCAAACTATGCCACTCCGCTTCAAGCACACTCCGTTGTGTGCAGTAAGTTCGATTTATATTCAAATGAAAAATAAACATCTCTTATGTAAAAGCAGTGTGGTTGAGATTTTAGCACAAAGCTGGAAAATATCATGTATTTCGACAAAGTTGCAGCCTGATTTGTACTAACTTTCTATTTATTTTATTTTTTTACTTTTTGTGTCTGCAGGTTCACCCTCCAGGAGGGTGTAAGCTAAGGAAGTGCCACCCACTCACCTGTGCCTGCTGACCACCTCCAAGCTCCAGCCCCATCTCTCACCCCCCCCCCCCCCCCCCCCCTTCCCCCCCCTGCAAACATGGCTTTTGCAGTCTGGATCGTCTTCACCTGTGCCATGACTTTCAGCAGCATTAGTCCATCCTCGCAGGGTAAGTAAACATTATTAAATGGTTTATTTAAAATTTTGTATGTACATGCTACACGACACCACACTATACTACTGTTGATTTGCTGAGCCGTCTGATGGTGGTACACACACACATCCTCCTGTTGGTTTCATTTGTAACTGGGTTCATTGGGTTACCGCAAACAAGGATGTAATATTTATACTGAAGCGACGGGATGGAGGTTGCGAGTATATTGACTTGCTGACCAGGCTCGAAAGGCTGCGCTTGATTAACCAAACTGTCTCCATATGCGATGGAGAGACAGTGTGTGAGCGTGGTGGAGGGCCCATGTGAGAATGTCAATAAAAATTTCTTGTCATCTTGATGGTCGCTGGAGCGTGGCGAAAGAGTGAGGGGGAATCGGTGCATGTAATGGTGCCATATGTGTGACCTCCTTGAATGTGCCATGTACCATAAGACATTTCATTTCATGTTTGTGTGTCCGCTGGCCGTCGCGAGCCTGGCAGCAGGTGACCCGGTTGGGCTGTAGTGACACTGGAGGGTGCATGTGCAGGAGGGTGTGTATGGAGGAAGGAGCAGGGCTTGCAGGCAACAGGCCGAAGAGGGGAAGGGAGGGACCACTGGGAGTATTGCTAGTGGCCTGCCATACAGACAGCGGCACACCATCTGCTGCACGCTCTTACTCAGCTCTGTGCCAACGAGCCGCTGCTTGATGGACAGAAAGGATGAAGTAGAGGAGATACTGTTCATCATGGGGAGGAGCGAGTGATGGAGTGGGAGGGGTGAAAGAAAGCCAATGAGTGAGGTGATTTTATGGGCTTCGGATTTTTTCCTTGATTCCTTGAGTGAAGGCTGGTGTGGTTTTAATCTGATGAAGTGTTTTCTTTCTTCTTTTTTTTTTCATGTTAATTTGTGCTTTTTCCAACATTGCACTTTTGTGTGTGTAGTCTCTGGCAACATGCTGCTTGGTGTGTGTGCGTGTGTGGGTGTGTGTGTTTGAATGAAATTGAGCCTTCCACTATGTCTGGAACCTGGTACTTTAGGACTATTAATAATACATTAATAATCAATTGGCTGTTATCTGTCTTGAGCCCCAAAACACAGGGGCAGCATTTGGCTTGATAAAATTAAGAAAGAAATCTTTTTTTCTAATGGAATTAGGCACATAGACAGGCGCACACACATGCCCATTGCACACACACACACACACACACACACACACACACACACACACACACACACACACACACACACACACACACACACACACACACACACACACACACACACACACACACACACACACACACACACACACACACACACACACGCACTGTTTTGTTGCACATATTTTTGGCAGTGCGTTTTTGGCCGAAATTCATGCTCTCCATTGTAGTATGACCAGAGAAGCAGAAGAGACAAAGAGACGAGAGCAAGAAAAGTAGGATTCAAACCACAGGGGCAGGGTTTTGATGTGACGAGTGACTGCAATCTCTTTCTGAGTAATCAAGGCTCATTTGGAAACCTGCATGATCATCACACACCGCGTTACCGTCTAATGTGCACCCTTGCTTCTCCTTGGTGTCCCAACTAATCTGCCGCGCTTTAACCTCACTTTGGTTCTGGCTGCACAATCTAATATTTACCCTTAACACTCATACGTTTACTCTTCCCTGGAAGCAGCTCTTTAGTGCAAATATCCCTAACCAGCATGAGCTTTGTACACACGCCTCTTCCCTGCACTACCCCAAAAATCTCAATCACTTGCCCGTCTGACACGATGAATATTTATCCCTTTAAAACGCTGGGTGATTCTTTTTCCATTTAGACGTGAAATGCAGCGGCTGCTTGACGCAAAAGCAGAGTCTCATCTGTGAATACTCATACCAACCTAAGCAAATAAGGACATAATCATATTGGCGAATAAAAAAAACCCAAAACTTCTCCACACCTCTGTCGCCCTGACTGACTGGCTTGCGTACCTTGACAAACAGAACGTCCCGCTGATTCCACAGAACGCCGGAGAATGTACCACCCCTCATACACAGTGCTGTTGATCTGAAAGCCCATTAGGCTTGCTTAATGTGGCAGGCATCGCAAGCAGCTGCGCTGGATGTGATGAAGCCCTGACACAGAACTTTCATTTAGCAGAGCGAAAGCAGTGGCGTGTGCATGTGTATTTGTATTTTTGTGCACCAGTGGTTGCAGCCAGATCATTACAAGGCTATTTGTAGTTCCTTTCAGTCGGCAGTGTCTGTCAATGTGTGAATCCGCAGGTATACAGTATGCCGCATATTTCTGTGTGCAGTGCATAGCGATGTGTACATGTGAAGGTCTGTGTGAGTCCTTTGTGTTGACATGAGAGTGCTCGCATGTCCAGATGGGTGTGTGTTTGAGCATTTGTGTGATTATGTGTGTGTGCACGGCAGTCATACAAGGATTCAACTGCCAGCTGACTGGTTGAATCTGTTCTCATCTCTCCTGTATTAAAGCCTTTGCTCTCAGATCAGTCGTGTGGAAAGGCCCCTGGTCCTTTAGTGCACGCGCAGACATTTTGATCCGTCTTCCTCTCCATCTCTCTCGCTGTTTTCCCTCTGTGCCTTCTTCCCTGAATAGTAGGTATTGCTTAAGGATGGAGAACTGGCTGTTTTTACACATCTGCTTAAAGTGCTTGTTCTCTCTATGGCCCTTGAAAAGGGACAGGAGATCTGAATGGGTTCTGATCTCTGTGTAGTATTTTGGTTTCTATATTGCAGTGGTGAGTAGTTAGTTTTCATCGAGGGCCACATGAGGTATTCAATATGCCTTTGCAAGCCAGATACTTTTTAAGATAACTGAGCTGGCAGTTATTTTGTGCCTGTTGCTCAAAACAAGGTTAAAACACTGAGACAGCCACACACACACACACACACACACACACACACACACAAAACCCCACATCCAATATAAAATTTCCGCACTCGCACACACGCACGGACACATGCACAGATTTTTAGTCTCGCAATACTTTCATATCAGAATTATCATTTCAAAGCTGCGACTACTCACAAATTCATAAGAATTGATTCTCCGACAGGCTCACGGCAATAATATTTTGAGAGGAGGCAATAAAGCAGCATTCCCGTTAACCTCGCTACACACACTTAGCTTCACGTTCTTGTATAATTTGCTGAACAGCATATTGTGTTGCATTTTGCAAAGCCATGACTTCACTTTTATTTATTTTTCTTTTGCAACAAGCATGTCTCAAAAGTAAAGGTACAAGCGAAGTAAAGCATGAAGTTCGTTAATCTGACTTCATCGGCAGCAATCAGAACCCAGTTATGTAAACTTCCAGTTTACCTTGTCTCATGATGTTTTCACTTACTATCACTGTTAGATGTCACGAAGAAGTAGCGTAATAATATCTTTTAGCAGGTGTGTTTAGACATTCACAGTCCACAGTGATTTAAAGCTGCACCACAAAACCACTACCTTTCCCTGAACACAGTGTTTTTTTAAACACAGATATAAATGTGAACCTGGAGTCTGCAGTGCTTATTATGACAGTGCTGTGACTTGTAAGACCACCTTAACGGCAACTCCAGTGTGGTTCATGAATGCCGTGCATCATTTATTTGAAAAATAAACATAAAAAGCTTTGTCTCTGAACATAACGCTGCTCGCAAACATTTGACACTTTCACACAAAAAAAAGACACTTAAGTAATAAATGAATTTAATTTCATGGTGACAGGGTTGCCAGGCTCATATTTCCTTCTTTGTGCTTCTACCTTTGACTGTTAAAGCTGTGTTGATTTATTAATTCTAATTATTCCTACATGGTGACTGTATATTATCATCAGGAACGGTTCAATGTAATACAGCTTTGAAGTCATATGGGAATTGATCTCAGGAGTAGACTTGTTTTCCTGCAAATAGAACTGTACAACTGTATCATCAAAAGCTTGTCTCTCTTTGATAGACGGCTTTAGTTAAGTTTCAGAATCACAGGCAAGTCGATGATAATTTTGGTTGGATTTGAATACAAGAACATTTTAGTACTGCACAGACAAGTTACAGTTCTAATCCTAAAAGCTTGGCGTTTTATAAACCGAGGCCATTCAGAAGTGACTGGCTGTGTGTTCACTTAGACAAGTAAATGCTCTCATTTTGTCTAAAAATTACCTTTAAATATGTTTTTACATGCTTTTTCTCTTTCATAAAGCTGAAATCCACGGGCCTCACTGACACTAATTGCTAATCTAGTGGATTGTGAGTATTGCATATCGCCTGTATTCTGCAATAAAGCAGTGCTGCGACGACTCACTCTCTCCCGGTTCTCTGTGCCTCTTGTGTATGTTTTCGAGCTATTGTTGCATCCCCCATCTTATTAGCAGCAGTCAGTGCTTCTCACTTCTCTCACCCTGAACACTCACTGCTCATTTTCATCCAATTTCTCTGCCTTCTCTCCCCTAACACCTCAGCTATTACTCCCTCCCTCTGCGTTGTAATGTTCTTCCCCAACTCGCCTTTTCCTTCCATCTCTCTCATGGCCCCGTGGTCCCATTGCCTATTCCCTCTGTCACGTTTTGGCTCTCCTCCCTTTTTAGGCATCCCCAGCCTATTGCTTTACCCCACTTTCTCTCCAACCTCCCTCCTCGAGATTAACCCCGCTGCCTCCACCCCAGCTGCTGTGTTTGCCTTTCCTTACCCTCTGCCCGCCATCTGTTAACAGCGAGCATCTCTTGTCGTTGTCATTCCTTTCTCTTTTCTTTCCCTCTCTTTTGCCTCTTTCTATCTTTCTCATCTCTGATTTTCTCCCTCCCTCCATCCGTTGCTGGTACTGTGGGTTGCTGTGGTCTTCAAAGCCCTTGGCTGAGAGCAGTAGATCACAGACGAGCCTGTGTGAGTGAAAGGTTAATGGATGGCCTTTGAACATATATTGGGAATTGGGGGGTGGCAGTGAAAGGGTGGGAGAGGCCGGGGCAGCGTGGCGGTGTGTTCTTTCAGACCGCCCTTTGAAGATGACACACACCACAATCATGTGTCTGCTGCTACACATGGGCTGGGCCTTTGTGTTTATTTATTTATTCATTTATTTATTCACAGAGTCACTGTATGTCTGTTTGTGACCGTTGTGTTTGTGTTTGCTTGTAGTTGTGTGTGGGCAGTGGCGTGTTAGTTTGTGTGCATTGATTTGTGTACTGCAAACAAGCTCCTACATAAAGGATGGGAAAGTGTGCCTCTCTGCTCTCAGGTGTAACCTTAAGGCTTTGTGACCTTGTGTGTGTATCCAAGAGTGCTGTTCCATAAGCAGGGGTGCTCATGTCCTTACATCAAGCGTGGCATGTGCTTGAGAGTGTGTGCATTAGCTTCCCATGCAGATTGATAATTATCGGCAGCAGCTTGCAGCTGTGAACCGAGAGCACAGAGAGCAGAACGGGGCCGAGGGCAGACGCAGTGATAGAGAGAGATGGATTTGTATGGAGGGGCTGGAAAATTGGTGAGAGGTAGTTAAGGAGAAGAATGGAAAGGATAAGGAAGAGGGGAAAATTTGAGATTAAGGGTAACAACAAGACAAGGAATAAAGACATGGACAGAATGAGAATGAACCCAAAGAGGATGGGTGGTGGTGGCAAATGAGAGAGTTTGTGAGTGGATCAAATCTGATGAGGGATTGAGGCAAGGTGCTGAAGTAACTGAAAAAATGCTAAGTGAGGGGAAAACATGCTGTATGTGTTCATTCATTGCACTCCAGGTGAATGAGATGACATATGTGTATGGGAGGAAGCCAGCAAGGGTCTCAAAGTCAAATCCATTTTTAATGGAGATGTACAGGAGCACGTGAAACACTCCGCTATGGAGTTAGCTACTTATACTTGCAAACAGATCGATGAGCTCATAAACATGCGGAGTAAAAAGTGCACACAAACACATACACACACTGTCCACACGATCAGGCCTTTGGCTTAGCGTATAAGGAGGTTAATTAAGTGTCTAATGCAGTGGCAGGGTTGGGCTTTGACACTCATCTTTCTTAACAGGTCTCTGGATGCGACTTGCAACATTTCCAAATGCACACACACATCTTTCTGACAGCCCGCCTCGCAAGTACTCAGTCAGCCTCCTCCTCTCTCCTCTGCACTTTATCTCTGCCTTTCCCTCCTTTCCTTATCACTTTCTTGTTTTTGAGTCTCTCACCATCTTCCACACTTTTCTTTCACTGCTTCTGTGTTTCTGCTCCGTTCGTTGCTCATCCCTGTGGCTGTTTCCCTGCAGCACCTGCAGTTTTGCTCCACCACTGTTCATATGAATCTAGGTCTGAGTCACTGTCTGCCGGCCTGCCTCTTGTGATATGTGCTGGAAACAGAGAACAGAATAGAGCTGTGCTGGGCCTGTAGCATAGCTTCCATCCCTGGAGAGATGGCGGATATTTTACACCGGGTGAATCTCCTACTTTTCAGGCAGGCTGATTTTTATTTCGGGCTATGCTGTTTCCCCTTGTAGAGGCACTTTTATTGCATAATTAGACGCTGGGGCCAGCAATGAAACGATTTGACAGTATGAGCACGTCCCGTCTCGCCTCCCTCCTCAAGTTTGTGTATGTGTGTTGTTCGGTGTCTCAGTAGCTTTTTAACTGCTCATCTTCATCTCTCTTCTATGCCCGCGAGTCGTTCCCACCCGCCACCCCCCCATCCCCCACAGCAAAGTTTTGTCAACACACAGTCATGCATGGAGTTGCCGAGGTTGACAATGGATGAGGTTTTGGGCTTGTGTGTATCTGCCTCCAAGAATTGATTAATCTGTGTGTCTGTGTGTGTGTGTGTGTGTGTGTGTGTGTGTGTGTGTGTGTGTGTGTGTGTGTGTGTGTGTGTGTGTGTGTGTGCGTGTGTGTGTGTCTGCGCATCATCACAAACGCATGAATATGTGCGTATCACATTTCCAGCCGTGGCACAGTTAATTCCCTTATGAATGATGTAATGTTATGGACTGTGCTGTAATTTAGTTTATTTAGAGGACTGAGCTGCTGAGTCGAGAGGCTGTATATGTTGAACAAAATTGGACAATCGCAGGTCATCTCCTTCTCGCGTCTGTCTTCATTCCTTTTGTGTCCATGACCTTGGGCCTCCACAAAGAATGCCTTTTATGCTCATCTTCTGCAGGCATCCTGTTTGAAGGTTTCTATCTTTTTCTATTGTCACACAGTCTCATTTGCTCTCCCGTTCCATTTATCCCTCCTTGTGTGTTAGCTTAACTCGGCTCAATCACAGTGGATGTGTGTCATTTTGGCGCTGCTTTGTGTTCTGACCTTATAGCGAGGCTGGTGACTCGCCACACAGTCACTACTCATCTCATCTCCTCTGTCTCTTTTGCCTGTAGCGGGCAGGCAGAGGAGACAGAAATGAGATAGCATCCTGGCTTTGAGGCCATTGCTACCCCTTCTCATCCATACGCACAGACACACGCGCGTACATACACAAACACACACTGCCCGCGCAACTTGCGCTCCCTCATGTTAGGCCTTTAAGTTTGTCTCAGCATGTCACTCTGTCACAACTCCTCAGCTTGAAGGCTGCCTGAATGTGACAGTTCTGGCCGCATCGCCTCAGCTTGTCTGTGGTGACAGGCCATGCTCCACCGAGTCATTACGCTAACTCGCAGTGCTAAGTGAGTCGCTAAGATGCAGCGCTAAGCTGATAAAGGGCTCCAGCAATTGGTCAGGATGATTCTCTACTAGAGAGGGATTCCCATCACTGAGACCTCTCAGTTCTGTCCAATGACTGTAAAATTACTTGTTCTTCCTCGCCAGCTTTACTAAGAAACCAACCTGAAATTCATGAGGGGACTTAGCTTTTTGGCCAGCAATGAGGTTGAGGGCGTATGCAGATATGTGCAGTGTATTTAAAAAAAAAATCCTTTGTTGTATCTGGACAAAAAGAGGATAATCACTTTGTTTGTTGCAATGCCTAGATTTTAATAACTATGATAAGACAAAAATAACCACATTATCAGAAGTGTGTAATTGTTTTAATTGCACATATTACCCAGTTAAAATATCTTCTGGCATTACGCTTCAGCGCTTCACTGGTACAGTTCTGGGTTCATGTGTAGCAGTGGGTGACAACTGCTCAGGCAGAGGCAGGGGCTGAAACTGGGCTGATCACGTTTCACCCACTAAAAGAGTGCCAGCAAATAAGTCAGCCACTGAGCGCCACCAGTATAATCTCCTATTGTGACACAATTGCAGAGTTGCAAGCCACCTGCAAGGCCAAAGCTTTTCACTCCGTTATTACTGAGAAAACACACCATAAAGTCTTGACAATAACCGTCCAAGGTCAAACAGTCAGAGTTGTTGAAAACGAAGTTGGTTTTATTGTTTGAAAGCACTCTGTAGAGTTTTTGGTGATGTCTCACTGAAGAAGAAAAAATATTCATTGTTAAGTCTTCAACATTGTGAATGTAGGCCCTCCAACTACATTATGACATAAGAATCACAAGGTTTTCTGATATCGATAATAACTCCGGGATTGAGTGTTGCTCTTGGTCTCTGTTATTTCTTATCAATTGTATGAAATCTAATCTGTATAGAACAATGTGCACAAGAGAAAGAATGCATAAGAAAAAAAAAATCCCATGTGCAAAGAGTAACTTGATTTTCTGCAAAATTATGTTCTTGTCTGATGGTCCAAGCATCTATCTACCCTCAGGCTTTAATTACTGTGTGAGGATAATGAGTCAAATCCAATCAGTTCTCTCTCTTGCTCCCAATTTGTATGGAGCTTCTATTTTGAAGCCAACAGCTTCAGTGTGTTTTACCAGCTGCCCTGGAGTGACACCAAGCTCCTGCAGGTTGTGCAATGTGTAACCTCTGTCTGCACACAGCCACATCCATGCAAATCTGCTTGTATAATCGAATCGAATTACCTCATATCATTATTGTTTTGTGTGACAATTGGTAACCATGTCTTGCAGATGATGGATAATACGGTGTTATATACCATGAGAGATGAGTCATACGGTCTCACTGCATGGATTACACCCACCTATACATATGGCTTGTGCCAGGAAAGACACTTTGTCATTCAGCTATTATGAATCTGACAGGCTAGACTAAACGGGCACGTGTGTGTGTGTGTGTGTGTGTGTGTGTGTGTGTGTGTGTGTGTGTGTGTGTGTGTGTGTGTGTGTGTGTTTGCACGCGCTTTGGCTAAAGAGACCCTGAAACCTTAATGGATTCCTGCAGAGTGAAGGACAATCGTAGCCCATGGCCAGTCCAAGCTTATCCTCTGCTCATCTCATCTCAGCCCAGCTCAGAGAGCCAGCCACAGCTCCAGCTAGGCCTCAGGCCATCTGGCTGACACAGTGACACACACACACACACACACACACACACACACACACACACACACACACACACACACACACACACACACACACACACACACACACACACACACACACACACACACACACACACACACACACACACACACACACACACACACACACACACACACACACACACACACATACACACATACACACACACTTTCTCATGTTTCATGCCTTTTTGTAAATAAGCCATTCAAAAATCTCAGCTCAAAAGTGAGGTGTGCTATTTTATATTTACACAGTGAAATCCACCTTTCACCTGCAATTTGTCAAAAAGTGGCTCCGTGGGTGTGAACTGTGGTAGTGCAAAACACCATACAATATCACAGAAGTGGGGCTTTGCAGTGGTGCCAGGTATAGGGTGGTTATCATAGTTGCTCCCACCACTCAAGTGTGCAGACTCAATAGTAGCTGTGCTCAACAATCGGTTGATTTATAGTATAACAGCAGGGGATGAAAAAGAAATACTGAATGAAAGATGATGGATTCAGGGTCACACAAAGCATCCAGCATAAATCTTAACTGGTAATTTTTCTATCAATGTATAAATAAATGTGGCTCAAGAGAATCAGTCTATATTTTTTTCTTGCTTTTTACTTATTCAGTTTCAATAACTAATTACACAACTCGAACCATTCAAGATTAATAAATACAAGCGATTAACTTAATATTGCACCAGACGTCCAATGTTAGATTTTCTATGTGTGTATCTCCAGTAAAATGTCTCACAATCCAAAAAACCCCCAAACATTGCACAATAAGTCATTCAGTACAGTGCAACCTTTATTTACACGTAGTCACAATGCTTCAAGTCGCCATTGCTTCTCCAAACATTAGAGTCTCTGGAAGTAGATCAGCCTTAATCACTACAAATCTGCATGTATGCTAAGCATGTCAAGCAAATTTGGATTATGAATTGCCACCTCTGGTCAAGGCCAATATTCCTGCTGTGCTGGTCCACAATGTAAGTGTGATGACTCCTGGTGGCCCTCTTCACATTTACACTCCTCTTGGCTCATTGTGTGATTGTAATCACCGGCCAGCTGTACGCTGCTGTGTATTTACACCACAGGGTAGTTAAGAGAACAAGGCCACACACTGGCTCTGTGTGTTGTAATCCCACTGTGACACCAGAACTCTGCGTGTGTATGCATGTATGTATGCAAGTGTGTATGCTTGGTTATTAACACGGACATTCATCTGCCCTGTATGTCTGCGTATGCACTAATTTGCTTGTGTGGGTTTTTTGCATTTTAGTGTCGACTTGTTTGTCTGGCCTCGCCTGCTGTTTGCATCTCCGTGTGCTTTAATTAGTATGCGCTTTCGCATCTAGGCCTTTGTGATTTGGCTCTGGCACTGCATGCTGGCGAGGCATAAAAGATTTGAAGTCTGTCTGTGCTAGTCATTCAGCCTTAATGGCGTTAGTTACACAACTGAACTCAAGTCCCTGCTGCATAAATGGGTGGCATTTAGAAATATGAGCAAGTCCGATGACAGTGAATCATGTAGCGCACTGCTGCGGAGCATGTCTGGAATGACTGACATTGACATTGACCCAGATGGGCACCCCTCCTGAATGGACAGCAGCTGAAACCTAAGTAGCGCTAGCTCAGTGTCAGGAAGGGAAAACAGCCCCACTCTGTGGGTTTCAGCTCGAACAGTAGTAGGGGAGAGGGGCTGACTCAGTGCCCTTGTCTGCTACTGAGCCTGTCTGGCAGAGGGAAGTGCTGTGCAGTGAAAGCCTCAGTTTATAAAGAAAATGCTCCCCGTCGAGACGGAGGTAGCACCGCTCTGCTTAGATTTGACAGTATGCCTACGATCAGCTAAATATCTGCCATCTCCTCCCTACTGACGTTACAAAGGCGATCTCAGTCAAAGCTCCCTGCTCCATCAGGACAGTGGACAGCTCCACTCATACTGATCTGTGATGCAGCTCCAGCCCTCAGGATGCCTGCTCCCAAATGAAGTTTAGTGATTTCAGCACCACGGACAGCCGATCTCTCTGTCACTGGCATGCTCGGACAGAGGAGCACTTGCTATCTTTTCACCTTCACTCCCCGATCACTCACTCTATCTGGCTCCACTCATATGGTGTGTCTCTATGGCAGTATCTACATGGCCTGTCAAGTTTGCTGGTTGCCATTTTGTATTTTTGTGTGTGTGTGTGATTTTGAATGTGGAAGTAGTTGGAAAGATATGCAGTTATGGAGAGAGTTGGAGAGACAATGAGTGTCTCTCTCAGTACCTCTTTGCAGCCCTCTTTCATGCCTCTCAGCCTGGCTCAGCGATTAACCCAGAGTACCTCGCTGTCCCTGCTGAACCTTCTTCACACAGAGCCGCCGCAGTGCATTGACATGCCTCTCAGACAGTTGATTACCAGCAGTGGGTGTGCAAATGGTGTACACACCAGAGGTGAAAGTGTGCGCAGGCGCTAATTCTGTTTTTTGTGGTTCTCCCATTACTTCCTCTCTTGCTCAGACTAAATGCAAAGGTTCCGCTCTCGTGCCTTGTTGAGGTGAAATAGACTGAAAGAGAAAGGACGCACAGTTCCTCTCTGGTGGGGAGATGAGGATGATAAGTTGCTGCCTGGTTGTGTGTAGGAGTTTGTTAACATTTGAATCTTTCACAGTTTGTTTCGCAACTAGTGCAGTATTTCATTGGAAAAGCTGGTATGGCTGCAAAAATGCCAATGTGGAATCTCTAAGGTTCCAATTTGGAGACTGGGTGGTCAGACTTTGTGTCCACAGTACTGCAATGCAACTACTCAGTGAAGATGAGTCAATGTTTGCTTAGCTGTGTTTTTCACGAGGACAACGGAGGCCATTTTCATTCCACCTGCTCTTGTCAAACACTTTGCATAATATTTACAATGAGGTTAAGTAATACAGAGCCTCCTAAAAGTATTAAGTGTACATTGGATTATCAATAACTCGGCTTCTCCTTTTTTTTTTTTCCTCCACAGCTCTCAGCCGGTCGATGATGCCCTTTGGCTTGATGCGTCGAGAGCTGGCATGCGAAGGCTACCCAATTGAGCTGCGCTGCCCAGGAAGTGACGTCATCATGATTGAGACGGCAAACTACGGTCGTACTGATGACAAGATCTGTGATGCAGACCCCTTTCAGATGGAGAATGTGCAGTGCTACCTGCCCGATGCCTTCAAGATAATGTCACAGAGGTAAGAGTCGATCTGTTTAGATCTTGCGTACGTGTGTATGTGCAGAGTCAGAGCCTGTTATTGGCACAGGAAACAAGATACTGTTTCACAACACAGGTCCTCCTGCCTTTTCTGCTCTGGAGATTTTTTAAGGTATCTGTGAGGAGCTTCTTTGATTTTTGAAGCACAGAATACATATTTTTACAATTCTATGTTGTATTTATCAGATTCTGAACGAATCTGAACCAACAAGTCAAAAGTTATCAACTTGACTACATGTCATATCATAGAATATTTAAGATTCATGAAAAGTGTCGCATTAATAGTTCTTAGGGGTGAAACACAGACTGAAGAATAATTATTAATAGTTATAGTGTTGATGAAGTAAATCTAGCTTCAAAGAAAATAAATGAGCTCTTGCACAGACAATATATTAGAGTGGAACATTTTTCAGGTGGTAATTCTCTCTATAGTTCTGTTTGATAATATATTAAAATACGTCTTTGGCATGAGCAAAAGTTTGGCTTATTTTCTAGGTTGTTACTAAAGCTGTTGAAATTAGCATTAACTAGTCCCAGGAAAATAGCTTCCTTGTGTAATCACAATTCATTTTCACAAGGTATTACATTTTTGAGACTATGGGGTGAAAATGAAGAATCAATGTGCGAACACTGAATTAGCAAAAGAGACTTAGATGTGGAGTCATGGTTAGCACTCTAGCCATAGAGATCTAGGTTCAGGTACCTTTTTGTGTGGAATGTGCATGTGTGTGTATGTGTTCTATGGGGACTATGGTTTTATCCCACTATCCAAAAACATATTTTTGACAATGATAGGTCGGTTTAGATTGTCTGCAGGTGTGAAGATTAGTATGTGGATGCCTCTCTCTGTGTGGCTGCCCTGTGATGGACTGGTGACCTGTCCAGGGTGAACCCTGACTTCATCCATACTCAGCTGGGATTGGCTCCAGCCCAAGAAAATGGATGGGTTTTTTTTTTGTTTCAGTGAATGGTATTATACGTTTCACATAAAGGGGACTTGATATGCAAGTTGTACAGGGGGTTCCCAAATTTCCACATAGCCAACAGCAGTTTTCTTGTGTGAATTTATAAACCACACATTTTTTTTTTGTACACAGTTTCACTGAGATGCACATGGGTGAGCACACATGTAGGGCTGTGTGTATGGGTGCTTGGTAACGTGTAACTGGTTTTATGAGAGCGTATATGTTGAGGATCGCCGCCGAGGCATTTGTGAGGCTTCCTTCAGCTGCTCTCTGTTTGTGCTCAGCATCTGCTTCCTCTGAGCTCAGATCAATGGAAGCCCTCTCTCAGCTATCCATCACGCATGTAATGGAGGCACTGGGTGCTCGCTGGGGGAGAGAACAGGGGAGGGAGGGAGAGAGGGGTGGAAGAGAGAACCGAGGAGGTGAAGTAAGGAGAAAGACTTCTGGAAATGATGGGGTGATAGAGTGAGTGCAGCAGAGATTTGAGATATAAGGGAAGAAAAAGACTGCACTGAGAAGAAATGCTCAAAGCTGGATCGAGAAGGATTATGGGTTGAGAATGACTGAGTGTATGTATGCGCGTTCATCCTTCCGTGCATGTGTTTCCTTGGGCGTGCAAACGTGAGAAGGCATGCAGCGATGTGGTTTAGATGTAGGTATTATGTGCATATGAATGTTTTCCCGGTGCTGCGCCCACTATCCCACCCCCACCCCTCCTCGCGTCCTTCCCTGTTGTTTCACCTCTAATTGCTCCCACTCACAATCCCCCAGGAGAGGATGCTCTTACGTCACTCGCCCTCACGCTGCCTCTTTCCTCCCTCCTTGAGTCTCTCTATCCGTCATACCACACCCTTTTCCCCCATTCACCCTCCCCCTCGGTTTGCCACCTCCCTTCGGGTGCAGCTGTCACATGATCTAGTCTAGTGTGAAATTACTCCCTTTCCTACTGTTCCCTCGGTCTTTCGGAGCCTGAAGATGTTTTCTTTTTTTTCTTTTTCTTTTTTTTTTGGAAGGACTTTTCTTAGCATTTCTTACAATGTCACTCATCTTTTGTTCCCACTTACTTCCTCCCTTCTCTCTATTTTCTCCATTCCTGCCCCTATCTATCTCATCTCGCAGGTGTAACAATCGCACTCAGTGTGTGGTGGTAGCTGGGTCGGACGTGTTCCCGGACCCCTGCCCAGGGACCTACAAGTACTTGGAGATCCAATATGAATGTGTCCCCTACAGTGAGTACTGAGTGCCACGCCACCCCCTCGCACCTCCCCACCTCACGCCATTCACCTTTGCCCTCCTTTTCCCTTCCTCAACCCCCATCTGGATCTCCTGCCCCCTTTTCAACCCACCAGAACGCTAGAATAAGACATTTTTACATTCACATGTACACACTTGCTCTCCTCGGGTTTTCTTGACACGGCCAAAACAAACCAAGACAGTCATCCTCACCTGCTCTCTCTGCCTCTCTCTTCCTTCTTCCTCATACACTGCACAGCCACACACATGCACACAGTCACAGAGCACTAAACCTTTTTTTCTTCATTGACAGAGTGACGCACCAGTGGCTGAAAGGGATTTTCACATGGGGGAAGGTGCTCCACAAACACAAGCCCTGATAAGCACTTCACGCATCCGCACTGCAAACATGGGGTCAGCCTTTATTGGCAATCACAGCAGTGTAACACACACCGCCTCAAACTCACGCCCTGATTAGCTCAGCGGCACGCTGCTGACTTTATCTGGTGCCAAACACCTTTGCCGTCCCTCTGATTTCCAATAAAAATGAAAATTGGGCCCAGTAAGATGCTGAGGCAGGGGGTGGCGTGCGTGTGCATGTGTGCGTGTGTGTGTGTGTGTGTGTGTGTGTGTGTGTGTGTGTGTGTGTGTGTGTGTGTGTGTGTGTGTGTGTGTGTGTGTGTGTGTGTGTGTGTGTGTGTGTGTGTGTGTGTGTGTGTGTTGCGTTGCCTCTCACAATAGGACTGTTACCAACAATCAGCAAAGGGTCTATTTTAGGCCACATGACCTGGAGCGCCTCATATTTTAATGTCCCCATGGAAACGACTGACTTCCTCCTGCATTGTTCAAAACTCTGTGGCAGGTGTGACACACACTCATGCCAACACATAAACAAAAGCCAACACACCTCCTTGCTCTTTCTTTCTCTCACTTGCACTGAGTCTTGGTTTCAAAGCGAGTGTGCACGCACAGACGAGCACTCACACAGCCAAAGGAGCAGACACAGCAAGGATTAGATGGTGTTGTGTTGATCCTCGCTCATGTGAAAATCTCCGCTCAGTCTCCCCTCCTCCCTCTCATGTATTATTACCCTCAGCATTGATCCCTCCACTGTGCAGGAACCAGTGGCTGGAGGGGAGGAGCCGTGGCGCTCCTCTCCACTCTGCTGAAGCAGGAATGGGGTTCAGGAAAAGATGGAGTGATGATTGTGGGTGTTGGGGTCTCGGTGCATGGGGGGGGGAACAAATATGGGTCCTTCGGGGGAAATGGGAGCACTTTAATTTATCGAGCAGGGTGTGGGATGATTGTCTCTACTTTTCCCTCAGGTGCCGAATCTGAGGCGAGCCACAGGACTGAGACCAAGCCAAACCTCTAACTTTCTTCTTTTCCTCCTACCTGTCCTTCCTCCTCATTTTTATCTCTGAAGTCTTTCACTCTAGTTCACCATCACCTCTTTTCAACTCTATTATTTCTCCCTTATTTTCTCTCTCAATTTGAATCTGCATTCTTTATCTTGCTAGTCTCATTCTTCCTTTATTTCCTTCTTCTAATCTATCCATCCGTCCTCCAATGTATCTTATCATTGCATTCTCTTCTGACTTCTTATGCTGTCTCTGTTGTGTTTTTTTTCCAGGTGTGACAAATATTCATCCAAGGATCGAGGGACTTACACGCACCTCTTTCAGTTTCCTTACCTCCCTCTGCTCAGTGTGTCTGTGACCTCGGTTTATTTCGGAAGACACTGTAATTGAGTCAGTTTGAAGCCCGGGTCACAGATAAGAAGTTGAGGATTTTGTGTTAGGGAGTATTGCCTGATGTGAATCTTCTCTTCTCACCTTTTCAAGGGGCAACAAGTGTTCTTCTGGAGTGTCCTCCATCCTCCACTCCCCAGGCTTCCAGGCGGTATTAGCAGTGGTCAAAATAGAGCCTCTGCAAGTAGTGTGACTTTGCTTGTTAGTCCTCTGATTGTCCTGTACTGTTGTTTGGTGTGCCGCATGGAATTGCCCGCTGAGGGTCAACGTAGCATTGTTTAGCTATACCCGTTTTCTTCCTCTCATATATTCTGGCCATGTCTTTTTCCCTCTTACTGCATAAGGAAACTTGTTCGCTCTTTGCAAGGCAATCAAAGAGATGATTAAATAGCTGCTGACTTGCAGTTTTCTTCCCCGTGTTTATTAAAAAAAAAAAAGAAAAAAACTTTGTTGATTGGGTCTGAAGTGTAGCACAGCTTAGAAAATTGGAAGCTGATCCCTCTATGATGAAAAGTGTCGCCTGTCTGAGGTGACAAAGAAGAGTCAATTACCCCTGTCCTCTGCCACTCTCCTCCGTGGAAGAAATGCAAGCATTCTTCTTCACACCGCCACAACAAAAAAAGGAGACAAGCATAAAAATATGGATATCCACACAGATGACTCTGCGGGCCGTTCGGCGCTTTGCTGCTCATCTGACAAACTAAATACGACCTGACACATTGAGACTCAGAGCTGGAACTGTTCATCCAAAAACCGAGTCACCGTCGCACCACACGCCACTCAACTCGGCCACTTTTAATTACCAGGAGAGGGGGTGCATCGCTCTCTTCAGTTCTGCCTCAGCAGAGATTTGTCAAGATTAATTGAATTTGCTGCTGCTAATCGCTCTGGTAATGCCCCATCATTCACGTCTGGCTGGGACTGCCGGGTACTCGGGTATCATCCAGGGCTGACGCATGTTTTTCGTTGGCTGCCGTGACAAAAAGGGTGAACAATTGGGAGATGATATGCAATGGTTGTGTGTCATAGCACCTTAGATGGTGTGCAGCCGTGTTGATGGCTGAGTGTGATGTTTGCATCTGACAGGGTCCTCTATGCCAGTACCGCCTGAGTCACACAGGCGCCATGTTGCCAGTCACCTGAAACGGCAAGGTGACAGCCGGAGCCGAGCCGACACGCACACACCTCAGCTGCCTGAGCTCCGACAAGGGTCCGGAACGCGTGTGTGCGCACGAGTGTGTGCGAACGCTTTGGCAAAATACAACATCAGCCAACAAGTCAAATCATATCTCATCGAGTCCCAAAAAGCCCCTGCGAGGCCTCGCTGCCACATAGCATTGTTTTTGCCATCCGGAGCAGAGCAAGACAAAATGGCTCAACTGAACTCTCATTTCACACTGTCACAGCCTGCTGTAGCCTGCTGGATTCCATTAAGACATCACAGACTCACGGACACAGCTGCAGCATGTGTTTACTGCAGTGAAAAACCCTACACTGCAGTCTTAACACAGATGTACACTGAGTCAAAGTAAATCTACCCCACAAGAGAACCTTGCCCCCCCCCCCCCCCCCCCCCCCCCCCCCCCCCCCGCCTCCTTCTTCAGGACATGGCGCTACATCATTATTGATTCCTAATGCTCTCCACCGGGACCATCCATGCTAGCCATGCCAGAGCCATTACCCCTGGTGTTGTGCCTCTGCTATTTCATCAGCTGTGATTTATCTTGTTAATATGCACAGTGCAGGTATCTGCACTGGCCTTTACAGTAGATAGTCTGCAGAGCTTCTTAGCCTAAGCCCATATCCTGCCCTTTCCCATTCATAGTTTGCTACTCAGCCCCTGTTTCACTTTATAAAATTGATTCTTCCCCATAAATATATTCAGCACTGCCTGTTCATTACGAGACATTGCTTTTTGGACACAAAGCTGCTGGAAATGATAGTTGACTTGTCAGTAAGAATTTGTCAGTAGAAAGAATAATGGCATTGTAATATGACAAGTTTTCAGGGGAGGAGAGGAAACACTTTGATGTGGCTGAAAATGAAATTCTATTAATATGTATAAGGACACCATTAGACGTGGTTCTCATAAATGTTTGGTGAATAAGAAACAGGAGGAATTGCTCTGGCCAACAAATGGGTCGACTCTTTACTGTGAAAACTTAAAGTGTTAGAGGAAGACAATAGACAGGGGAGAGGATGGAAGAGGCAGGAGAGGGTGCACTAACTCCCAGAACTGTACAAGAGAATGAGGAAACTGTTGTCCCGCAATGCTCAAACAATATGTGTGTGCCGAGATGTACTCATTAGTGTGGGAGTAATTGATAGGGTTGTAGAGAGCACTGAGCAGAGTGATTAAGAGGAGAGAGGCCAGGAGCTTATTTCTCAAAAGAGCCCTGAAAGCGAAATGTTGAATGAATCAGACAAACAACCAAGGTGGCCTTAAACTAACCTCCAGCTCACTGTGAGGGCAGTTTGATGACTTTCTGTCCCCTTTCTCTGTTCGTGCTTTAGGAATGTGTGATCAGTGTGTGTGCATGTGTGTGTGCGCGTGCGTGCTTGTGCTCTGTGTCTATTTTTCAGGGCAACCAAAAAAGAAGAAATGGCGATAACCAAAGTCTTCCATCTCTTTTGTTTTTATGTCTTCTCTACAGGTCTGGTGAAACTTTCTGTCCCTTTCTGACTTTCTTTCCACACACCACTGCAATGCATCACATATCATCTGCTCCCGCTTAGACGAACACACTCAGCAGGCAATTTAGCTCACAGTGTTTTAAGGACTGTGACCTCACAGTCCAAAATCGCACAGTGTGGACCACTCACACTATGGCCAGTAGCTTTCTTCAATATATGGACAAATAGTATATGTTTGAGCTCAGCTCAATTCTGATGTTTCCTTTCCACCCCCCTGCAGCTGTTTGAGTACAGATGAAAGCCATGGATGCTTCATGGCCAGCCTCTCCTTTCCCTAACTGCGGAGTTAATGATTGCACTCACAGTTGGTGGCAGGATGTGAGATCTTTTTTTTTTTTTTTTTTTGCCACTGCCCGGGCATCACAGGACTCCCACTCCTCGGCATATTTACCGCTCCAAACTGAAAATGGCTCCCATCCTGCAGGTCTTCTTGGAGGTTGTTTGTCCACTTTGATCATGGCAGAAGATGATAAATGATCAGCATGGCTGCTGATACGGTTGCTGCCAAGGTGCAATGCCACCCCCCCTCCAACAAACACAACTGAGCCCAGTGCTGCTCACGGTCCAGGTTTTTTTTTTTTCTGTCTCTCTCTCTCTCTCTCTCTCTCTCTGTCTCTTTTTTTTTTCTTCTTTCTTCGCATAACGCTGTGAGGTGTTGTGACAATTTCGCCGGGCTCCCCCGGAGACATTCAACTTCTCGCGACACATACATGACAATCACGCTCGCAGCAGGGATCCGCCAGCCATGTGCCTTTTGACACATTGCTTCCCGAGAGACATGCAGATCCACTCACACACCACTTGGGCCTCAGCAAACGCAGAGGAAAGGAGAGTGCCGGCTCACTGACGTGGAGGGCGGAGCTGAGACTCACGCTTGCCCCTCCTCTCGTCTCCAGCTGCTCGCTGAGCTCCCCAGATGCTGTGACACAAGCGCACGCGTCAAACAGCGTCGTGGATGTCGAAGAATCTATGCTCTACCTGCTTGTGCGAGCCGAGGCCTTAGTGTGACTCAACACACCAACCTATTGATTTGTGTGTGATGAGCTCGCTCCAGACGATTCTCTCATCTCTCTTTTGTCTCCAGCCTCTATTTTTTTCTTCCCTCCCCCCCTCTGAATGTGGTTTCTCACTGTGTTTTTGAGGCGTTCCACTCTGTCAAGCCCACCCTTTTCGCTGTTGTTTGTTCTCTTGTTCTTTGATGAGCCGGTCTCGGCCAGGCAAGCCAGCAGCTCCCCATTGATTGGATGGTCGATGGGTGTGAGTGTTTTGCCGGCTTCTATAGCAGGCATCCTGACTCTGTAAATTGAACAAAGCCAAAAGCACCGCTTTCTTTAGTTCAAGGGACCGCTATAATGTCAACACTGGGGATGCTTGGCGAGAGAGCGTAAGAGGGACAGACTCAGTGATCTCTCTGAAGACATGTGTTCACATTTAGAAACATAGTCATCAACACCCTTTCATCCACCATGCCTCGTTCCACTCTTTGTTTACTTCCACAGCTTTGACGAAAGACCTGCAAGATGTTCTCCATGGTTTCTCTCTCCACCAGGTTCTCGGAGCTGCACTTACTGTCAGGAGATAAAGTGGGAGGGCTGTGGCAATAAGATGGGGGGTGAGGTGGGGTCGAGAGTGTGTGGTTGGGGGTGGATTGTGTTGTTGGGGGATTTATTGATAACTGAAATGAAATGGAAATGGTTTTAAACTCAGGTCAGGCCATTTTCCTCTTCTCATTTTCCATTTAAGCCATCCTTTCTCTGAGTAGTCAACCATAACCCAGACAGATAACTTGCTTTAAAAAAAGAGAGAGAGAGAGAGAGACAGAGAGAGAAAGGACAGCATTTTATTTAATCGCAATTTTCTCTTTTTTCCTGCACCTGTTTTTCTTTCATTCTCTTTACTTTCCCTCTTTCTCCCTCCTTCTTACTGTCTTTCTCTGTTTTCTTTCTATCTCCTTCTTTCTCCTTTTTTCCGATGCTTGAATAGAAGTGGATCAAAAAGGTAAAGACCACAATAAACATAACAACCACAGCTCGCCCCTTCCTCCCTCCTCCTCCTCCTCCCTTGTCTCCCTTCCTCCCCCCATATTCCCCCCTAACCCAGCACCTTGTGTAGTGGTCATGTTTGATGTTGATATCCCTCCTTTTTCTTTCTCAATCTCTAATCGCCTCCTCTTGCGTTCTCTTTCTATCTCTCTTTGATTTGTAACCAAAACTCTAAAATCTTTCTAGATTTCCTCCTTGTTTCAGATGACATCAGCCTGACCTGCACGCATATACACACATACATGCAATCACACACTTCCACAGACGCACAACAAAAACATAATGAAAGGTCAGTCCAGTATCTATGAGAGATAAACAAGAATATTACTTCATTTCTTTCCTGTACAAAGTAGCCCGTCTCAGGCTAAATGTACAGACAAAATACATTCATTCATTTCATGGGTGGCATAGGTCTTTTTTTTTTTAATCATCCCTTTCAAAAACCATTTTCATCATCTCACTACCATACATACTTGACAGTCAACATTTGTCATTACTGAGATCTCATATTCCCATTTCATAAGTAGTGGCTCCTCATTTACCAGCTGCAATGTATCTGTTCCTACAGATCTGAAAACAAAAAAGAAACGTTCTCCTTCTCTTTACATTTTTCAACTGCAACACTTCTCCATACTGTCTTTCTTCCCTTCTTTTTTAGTTTCTCGGGACCGATTCAAAGTTTGATGTGGCTGTAATATCAAAGCAAAAACACTGTGCTAAGATAACACAGCAACTTGTAAAGTTTCTATCAGTTCATTGTTGCAGTATCTCATTTCCAGGTTCTTCAGTGTCCGTCTGTCATTCTCTCTCTCTCCATTTTTTAAATCTATTCATGCCGTTTAACCCTTTTTTTCTCTCACTATCCTTTTCTCTCACCTTTTTTCTCCATTGAGTTAGTCATCCTTCTTTTCTCCTTTTCTTGTGCTCTTTCTCTTGCCTTTTCTGATTGGTTTATCTCTCAGATCACATCTGGCCATCACAAGCAGCAGCAGGCTCCTTTGAGCACCTCTTACACTTTTCTTCTTCCTCCTATTTTTTTTTTACCCTCTCAACCTCTTAATACACTGCGACGTCTCTATTTGCTTTGTTGCCCATGCAAAGTAAGCTTGCCCTTCCTCACTGCCCCATACCTGTTTACATTAGTCCATCCCTTCTAGTTCCTGGTGCGTTTGAGGAGAGGGGAAGGAATCGGGGAGAGAGGTGTATACCCTGCAGCGCATTTTTCAGCTGCTCGTAATGGCTTCTCTGATGCAGTCAGGCCTTGCCACAAGCACTTCTAAAGAGCCCCAATCAACATGGCCGGGCACCTCAATCACAAGCTTTTTAAAGAGCAAAGATAGACCTGACCCATATCCAAGGTCAGGACAAGAATAGTGGCCATTTTCAGCTTTCCAATGAGCCTTAACTCCCCCGCTCAAATCCCCACCCTCCTCAACTTCCTCTGAACTCCCAACTAACATCTGTGTCAGTATCGGCCATTTTCCTGCCTGGCACCATGGCTGGATCCATATGTTGAAGGTATTAGCGCCTATTGAGGTTGCCATTAACTGGTTTATGAACCCCTTTGTCTGTCACTGTGTCCTTGGCTTTTCATTAACATGGATCATTGTCTCACATTTTTCTCCCACCGCAAGCAGCCATTCTAGCCCACTCTCTATGCTTGTGGTGGTATACAGAGCAAAAGAAAAAAAATCCCTTCCCTCCCCTTCAAACAGCAGCTTATATTTATTTACGACTCTTCCTCTCACTAACACTAAAATGAATGTCCCCGGCGTCTGTCTGCACTCCTGCCCACGTCCACCATAATCCATTTCTTCACTGCTGTTGAACACACCCCTTGTGTTTATTCTCCTCACGTTTGTCAAATTAATTATTTCTTTGCTGATTGATGAGCTGATTGACAGATTGGGTTCGAGATTACGTACATTGTATCTTGATGATGTCACTGATCACCTGAAGTCCAACACCATCAACCCACATACTGTTATTTTAAGTCTCTCTTAAGACTATGCTGGTGTCAGCCAACTCTCCCGTCACATCTTTGTCTTATTCCTGTTTCTCACCAATTCTGCTAACACTCTGGCAAGGCACAATACATACTGCATCACAGCGTTTCCTCCATCGCAGCTGACAGGACCACAAAAAAGTGTTTTTTTTTTTCTTTCAAAGGTTGTTGCTTCTGAAGGGCAAGATGCAACAAATGGAGTCTGTTAGACCAGAGAGTCGTAACAATACTGCCATAGAGGGTGGGATCTGTGAGCATATTAGGACAGAAGCATCACTCGCACAAAATGCTCTACATGTGATGTAGCAAAGTTAGACTAGATGATTGAGAAACCACTGCATTGGATGACAGTAAAATACAAAGAATGGCTGTGAATGGTAGGAAAAGAGGAAAAGTGGTTGCTATAGAGACTATGAGTCAGGCAGCATCCCCTCATTACGAATGACCCACCACGCACAAGCATGGTCATGTGACTGAGGCAGTGCAGACACCCTTTTTAGTGACACAGGGAGCTTCGGAGGAGGGTGAGGACTGGCTACACGTAGAAGTCATTGCATTGTTAAAGCCAGAAGAACAGTGATGTGAGTGGGTAAAGCAGCTGGTCATGAATATAAAGCACAACGGCTGGTTTCAGGACAATAATGGAGTCTGTGGGAGAACTGAAGTCAGAGCAAGAGAGGGGTGGGGGAGTGGGGCTTTCAGGGCGGTGGCAGGCTAATATTACAGCGATCCAGGCTTGTTGCCCAACCTCTCAAGCCTCAGTCAGCTAGGCAAGGGTATGCCCCACTCTCGTCTTCTATATCTGCTGCCTGTAGACCTGCAACTATGTCTCAGTCAACTTTCCTGTCACTCAGTGTCAGCTCCACATGAGACAGATAAGACTTTTCTCTCAAAGGATGCTATCTATCACCGTTTCCCGCTTTTAGTCTCAGTGAAGAGTGTTCTATGGGGTGAATGTTTGGATTGATAAAGGTGCCAGTTGGACACCTGCCGCTTTCACTGTCTGGACAGTGTGTACCGACATGCATTGACTGAGTGTGTGTGTGTGTGTGTGTGTGTGTGTGTGTGTGTGTGTGTGTGTGTGTGTGTGTGTGTGTGTGTGTGTGTGTGTGTGTGTGTGTGTGTGTGTGTGTGTGTGTGTGTGTGTGCGTGTGTGCGTGTGTGCGTGTGTGTGTTATGTTTATGTACAGCTGTTTGTGCTATATTGTGTTTTTACTCCCATGACCAGATCAGGTTGTAGTCTTAAAGGAAGTGGGAGCACATTGGGACCCCCTCCCTTTACCTTCATTGTTCCTCCCTTCTTCTCTCTGTCACTATTTGTCACTCCTCAGCAAATTAACTCACTCCTAATTCTCATTTCACAGGAAATAACCTATTTACTCTCTCACTCTACTCCTCTCCTTAGTCCTGTTTGCACACAGAGAACACGCTCACGCACCTCCACATGCTTCCGTCCCGTTTTTCTGCATGTCTTTTTCTTTGAACTGCACACACACACACACACACACACACACACACACACACACACACACACACACACACACACACACACACACACACACACACACACACACACACACACACACACACACACACACACACACACACACAAATAGGCTAATGAATGCAACAACTTACCACCAGGAGACTCACTACACACTTATACACAAGCACTAAACCTTAAAGTCCATTTAACTGTCCAGCATGGATTGCAGAGTACCACACCATGCTCCATTCTGCCCCCTGCTGCCTGTTCAAAGCACCTGCCAGTAACAGGTGTGGGATTCAATTAGAGCAGCATGCTCTCAGCAGTCAGTCCTGTGAGCCCGCCATGGCTGTGGACTGCGGACTGGGCAAAGACTTGGGCCAGCAGTTCATTCAGATCCTCCTATGTAAAAAACAAACAAAAAAAAAATGAAAAGGGAGGGAGGAAAAAAGAAACACTGCAAGGCACCACTTAAGGAACAGCTGCCAACCATTGGCAGGGGGTGTTTAGATCATCAAAGTCAAACATTAACCATCACCATGATGCTGTCACATCAAACATGAAAACAGCACGGACTGCAGAAGACAACCAAAATGAAAAGTCTAAATTTAGCCCGAAGCTGTCAGCGTTCACTTTTAATTGCGTTACCAGTCGATCACAAATGGGTGCTAGACACTAATGGGAGATATTTACTGTCAGTTTCAGAAACTTCTGGAGCTCTAATCACTTTTACCCCTACCCCATATTGACAAGTAACAGCTGACCTGTGCCTGGCAAATGGATTACGGAGATAAATAGTCAATTATTACAGCAGTATTTCCCAGTATGCTTGGCAGTAATTGGCATGCTAGAGTATGATAGCTACAGCCTGGGTTTTAATCCCTGATAAGGTAAGTTTCATTAGCCATCTGGCTAGTTTTGAGGCAAAAAAAAGAGTCTTGTCTGTGCTGCTTGGTGTCTTCAGTAGGGTGATCATGACTCCAAAATATCTGCCTGTGCCCAAACAGAAATGAATCTACTAATCTATCTATCTCTCATAATCCCAGATGGCTCCACTACAGCTAACCTGCTCTCGCCAGACTTGGATAATGCCTAATCTCAAGACTTATGCCTAATGCTTAATACCTAATGCCTAATACCTCATTCATACTACGGTAGTAATATCCTTCTGTACTATAGTTTCTACTGCGACAGATCGCTGGTTTGGCTTCCTGCTACTTCAGCCAACCTTCACAGTTAGGAGACAAGCGGAGACCGAGCAAAAAAGCTGGTAAACAGGAAATCAGCCTGGAAAGCTGAAGAGGGCAGGTCAAAATTAATGAAGCCACTGTTTCTGGTTGTGTCTGTGTGTGTGTGTGTGCGCCCTAATCTATGTGTACAGCTCAGAGGCCGTTGATGATGCCCTTTGACACCAGGCTGATCAGACCACCAGTTCATTAGAATAAACCGACACGCACAGATTGCATTGGTGAGAAATGTGGAGGAGGAAGGCAGGGGATGACAAGTTTGTGTCTCAAATGGGCTGCAGTGTTATTGGGATGATGAGCCCAATAGGATACAGGCTTTTGCCAATTTAGAACATGGCTGGAAGCTTAGGTGCAGAAATGAACAAAATCACCTCGTATTTTTGGTAGGACACTGTGGTCAGCACAATTTATTGAATTGAAACTGCACTGCAGATAAGAACGACCATTTTAGAGTCCTGAAATGTCTTTTTCTGTTCTGACTGGAATATTATGTCCAGTCATGGCTCATCATTATATTTTCAATGAAAGGCTCCAATAGCAAAATCTTATTTTTGGTTGTATAGAGATTCTATGTGAAAAGGGCACATTATAATATGTAGAGCACATTAAGGTATATTACTCACACATTCCATCTAAACTATGGTAATATATAACATTGAAACTTAAAATATTGTCCAGTAAAGGCTAAAATAACAAATATGAATCATGCAAAACTGAAAGTTTGTTTGCGATGCGAATTCTTTGATACCTTTCAGCCACTCTTAAATACCACTCATATTTTTCCAAATATTGATATATTAAAAAAAGCCAAAACAGGTATTTACTTTTATTTACTACAATCTCATTGCATTGCAAACATTTGTGAAAACCTTCAAATGCTAAGTGGATAAGTGACCATGAGTGCCATTGATTTATATAGATCTGCAGTGTGTTCTGCAGTTTGGTTCCTACATAGTTTCACTGTATCATGGCAACAGAGATGGATTGAGGTGTATGCATATAATTCTTACTTTTCTAGTAGGTCATCCTTCTATGACAGCAGAGAAAAGGCGTGCATGCCTACTTGTTGTCCTTTATTGTATTTTAGGCAGAATGCTTCTGGCTTTGTTTATGGGTCACCGAAATTCAGTCTTTGTCCATGTTGTTTATTTCTTTATTTACTGTACCATTGTAATTTTAAGCACGTGTCCTACTTGTATTGGTGTTTTCTTCCTTTTTGCTTTCTGCTGCTGCACTAGCTTATTAGCCTTTGCAGCCCTTGTTTGAAATATTTTGGAGCACAGTGCCATTTTTAACAATTTCTCTGAACAATATTTGCATATCTGAGTCATGCACACTCATATTTACAAAGCAAAAACCTCAGGCATCAGTACTTTTGAGCAAACATTTTTGGTTTGACAATAGAGCATGACAAGCTTCCTCCTTGTGAAGAGTCTGCATTCAGTGTTTGTTTATGCCTGAGTTTGATTAGATTCCTGTCTGGCTGCCAATCTCAATCCCGGTTGGACCCCTCAGACAGAACAGGCTAATTCCTAAGTGGCCCAGCACCACAGATCATCAGCCGCTATCAACAACAGCATGACACAAAGCAGAAAGAGAAAGCTGGATTTCTTGGAGCCTGAACTAACTCTTCTGTCTCTCTGTTGCGATTCTCCTCCTGCACCGGAATCCATGCAATATTCAAGACAGTTTGAGCTCAGACTGATCCATCACTCTAACAGTCACTCTGACAGTGTATGGATGTGTGTGGGTGTGTGTATGCATGTTGTGTGCCGTCCACGCATGAGCAGAAACAGTCTGTGTCTGTTCGTGGCTCTTTGAGTGCTGTGCACGTGTCATCTGTGTCCAAATGTCCCCGCAGTGTCCAATTAGTTCAGAGATGCATTCAATCATGAGGTGACCAGCAGGTGTCTGTCTCTGTTGCAACCCAAGCCAAAGAGACACATAAATAAACTGGCTGAGGAATACATGGGGACTCCTCAGCTGTTTTATTCTGTAGAGCTTCCAACTCCCTTACTCACTTTCTCTCTCTCTCTCTCGCTGCCCCCCCGTGCTGTAACTGGGACCACTGTGATGTCAGAGTGGTGAGGATGCCAGCAGGTTTCCTCATAGATCACCTGACACGCCTGTTGGTCCCAGGGCACTCTGACTGTCAGGCAGGGACACACGGCATCAGCCAGCCAATTTACTCTGGTCCCCAGTGGATGACCTCCACCTGCTTAAACTAGACGTGTGTGTGTGTGTGTGTGTGTGTGTGTGTGTGTGTGTGTGTGTGTGTGTGTGTGTGTGTGTGTGAGTTTGTGTGCGTGCGTGTGCGTGTGTGTACCTGTTTGGTGTCTGAACTGTGCGCTCGAGTTTCCATTTGTTTTTGTGCGTGCAGGCTATGCCTGGCTGGAATAGGGATGGCTGTTTGTGTCTATATTTGTGCTTGTGGTCATGTCAGACAAATGCTGAGGAAGGGGAGGCCTTGCCAACCTCAAATCTTTACCCCAGGATGCGTTTTTCTTTGAGGCATCACTCTTGACTGAGAGCCAAATTTGAGCACTAATAAAACAAGCTCCACAATTACCGTTTTACCACCCAGTGGCAGAGCAAAGAAACAGACGCCTTTGAAATAGAAAATGCAAAAGTAGGCCCAGAAAAATGAGATTAGAGACTACATCTAAGTCATGGTGGCAGCCAGAAATCTCCCATTAATCATATCCAAATGTTGTCCAACCACAACACCAAAGTTCTACAAATGAGCTTTTTTTATGTTCTCTCATTTTACATCAGATAATGTACCTCACCATGATCCCCTCACTCCATCCTTCTCCTACTATTTGTCTCCTTTTCAGTCCTCATCTTACTTTAATCTACTCACATCTTTTCTTCATCCCATCCGTGTCTCTCACCCCCGCTCTATATTCTATGGTCTTTGGCCTTTTCCCAGTGCCTCTTCTCCTCCCCTGCCATCTCCATGATATCGTTCATTTTTGAAATGCTATGTTTTCATTTTTTGTCTCTTCCTTTCTTCCCTCTTCTTCTCTCTGCTCCAACACTTTGCTCCAGTATTTGTGTGTCCAGGGACACTGCTGCGTGTGCAGGTGCCCAGCTCCCAGCAGGAGGCGGAGCACCAGGCGGGAGCTTGGTGTAAGGACCCGCTGCAGTCTGGGGACCGTCTGTACGTCATGCCCTGGACCCCCTATCGGACAGACATGCTGTACGAGTATGCCTCCTGGGAAGACTTCAAACAGAACCGAGCGACCACGACCTACAAGTGAGTGCACCTCCCACGGTCCCGGCTGATCCGATGGCATATGCTGTTGTATTGATTTATTGGCTTTTGATGTGGATATAGATGGCAATAGCAGGATGGTTCCACTGTGGTGTCCTTCCGCTCGGCATGAGGTCATCTTGTGGGACGATGCCGTGCAGAGCAGACGGGTGGCTTTTGTTTTTCATCTTGATCTCGGCATCACTCTCGCTCAACAGGTTGCCCAACAGAGTGGACGGCACGGGCTTTGTCGTGTACGACGGCGCTGTGTTTTACAACAAAGAACGAACACGAAACATTGTCAAGTATGACCTGCGTACGCGCATCAAGAGCGGCGAAGCCATCGTCACGAACGCCAACTATCACGACACTTCACCGTACCGCTGGGGAGGGAAGTCTGACATCGACCTGGCGGTGGACGAGAACGGCCTCTGGGTGATTTACGCCACTGAGTCCAACAACGGACGGCTGGTGGTCAGCCAGGTGGGAGAGCAGCTCTGAATGGGATGAGATGTGGATTAGAAGTAGAGGAGTGGATTATGTTACAAATCTCATCTAGTCACGCAGGCAAAAGGTCATATGTCGCACATGAAGTATTCCGCTGTTGAGATAAGTACAAATGAGATAAGGACATGTTTGCTGGACAAAAGCATAACAATCTAGCAAATACAGCAAGATTTATACAGCACATTGGACCAGATTTTAAATCCCATCATATGAAAATACATGATTGATTGCAGTCCGGCTTGTAAGACTTTGAATCATAAAAATGTGATAAAGGTTGAAACACCATCGTTCTTCTTCTCTAATGCAAAGTCACATTGCTTTGCGCTTCTCACCTGCTCGACTCCGCCTCAGAAGGTGATTCATCACCATGAAATTTAAAGCGTTCATGTTTTAATGGCAGTCGGATCTTTGTTTCTTAACAAACAAAACTGCAATCAGGGAGCAACTTTCCACATAAACAGAGTTGAAATTAATGTGTTGTTCAGATAGACGGCTCCCATTTATTATCTCTTTCTTTGACCTTACCAGGAAATTGTTTTTCAGACAGTATAAGGTAAACTATCCATCTAAAATATCAAACCATGAATTAGCTGTTCGAGTGAGAAAAAAAAGAAAATGGAGCTGCAAAGTAACAAACAAGAAAATGATCACTTTCATCACCAGCAAATTGTTTTTTATTGTTTTTCCTACCAACCCAAAGTGGAAGAAACTCATAGACTTCTGTGCAATGCAGTTTGAGGTGTTGGGTTTTTAACATTAAACTACTAAAGATCATGAACTTCCACCAAAAGAAAAGTTCACTGTACACATTAAGAATATCATCAGAAATCTCAGGTATAATACTTCCTCTTTGATCATAGGTGAATCCTTACACGCTGCGATTTGAAGGCACTTGGGAGACCAGCTTTGACAAACGGATGGCGTCCAACGCCTTCATGGCATGTGGCGTGCTTTACGCAGTGCGATCAGTTTACCAGGATGATGACAGCGAAGCAGGCGGCGACCTGATGATGTACGCCTACAATACCAACCGCGCACGCGAGGAACCTGTAAACATCGCTTTCCCAAATCCCTATCAGTACATTTCCTCCGTGGACTACAACCCTCGGGATAACCAGCTTTATGTGTGGAACAACTATAATGTGCTGCGCTACCCGTTGGAGTTTGGGCCGCCAGATCCCACCACTGGTGAGAAGTCATCTTGCAAAAAAAAAACACACTTTCTCTTATTCCATACTTTTCAATGCTTCGACATTTATTTTGTAAACAGTTGTCAATGCGGCTGATTAATCGCAAGCCAAAATTGTAAATCTATATGTTTTCATCACAGATGCTGCTGTATGCCTCACAGCGTCATACATAAATATATCTAAAATATAAAATATGCTTTAACTGAATCATGCGAGAATTTTACATTGCATGTGTTCATTTTATTTTATCGTTTTGATTGGTCTTCGTTGCGCTGACGTTATTTTTCTATCGTGTGATCATGTAATATTTCAAACAGTCTTTTCGGGCCGCTTATCTGACATTTATATCTGTCATTATATTACCATCCTCAGCCATGGTTACAATAAGAGCAGCCTCTCAGGTATGCCTGCTGTAGCACTTAATATCAACTTTACTGTGTCGTGGATAAGGAAAAAGTCATTTTGCAGTGATAAGAAAGAAGATGAAGTGGAAAAGCCACATTGCAATTTGGCAGTCCATCAGTATGAGAGGATAGCCTGAACGCAATGTATATCTGAGCCACGTAAAGGCCTGTGTGAAGCTGGGATTATGCCCAGAGACAGCAGAGACAGACGGGCGGCAGCACTCCCAGAGTTGCATGCTGACTCTGCGTTTGATCAGTTAGGATTTTTGTAGTTGTGATGTGTTGCTTTTATCTTCGCATTAGGTTTGCTTGTTAGTGATGGTGACTTCTCTGATACGTTTGTTTGATTAATTATTTACTTCCCCCTGACTTGTGAAGAGGCGTTCTCGCCATTCCCTCCCCTTCTCTCTGGAGAACGGGCTTTGAGAATCTCAAAAAAGTCTTTGTCACCCCAATTATTCTCAGACTAACTTTTGAACTTAGTCGAGAAACATCTTACATTCACACGCATCTGTCCTTCATTCTATTGATCTCTGTTTTGGCTTTTTGCTGTCAGATTTAGTTGTTTTCTAACAAATCCTTGCGTCCTCCTTTAAGTCTCCAACTCACCGCTTCTCGCTTGTCTGCCTGAATTTACTTCCCGGTGACCTCAGGGCCTCTGACCACCACTCAAGTGACGACCACTCTTCCATCAAGGCCTTTCACCTCCAGCGCCAGTCCTTCTACCACGCGCCCTCTGGCCCCCACCTCACGTCCAATTGGCTCCATCAACAAGCACCCTGACCTTCGACCGATCACAGCCACCGTGCCCGTCACCAGACATCCGCCCCGGCCTCCTCCGGGGCCCGAGCTGCAGGCCTGTGAGGCCAGGTTGGTCCGCGGAGTTGCATGGCCCACCACGCAGCGAGGAGAAACTGTAGACCGCCCGTGTCCCAAAGGATCTTTAGGTGAGAACATAAGCTTGCGTACATTTTTGGAGCATAAGCATTTCTTCTGCTTGATGAATTAGTTCGTCTTTCAAGTGTACTCACACTGTGCGTCTCCATGCATGTGGGTGGTTGCTGTATATACTATATATATATATATATATATATATATATATATATCCAGGCACGTGCCCAAGTGATCAGCATGTTTGTGCTCTCACACTTGTTTTTTTCTACTGTTGTCTTCTGTCCCTGCGTCGGTCCCACCAGCAGGCAAAGTCCCAGAGGACTTGCAGATGAAAGCTTGTCCTGCACAAATGAAAGGCTCCTCTCTCACAGAAACAGAGCTGATTGAAAGTGGCGAATAATGAAATGAAAGGCCAGACAACACAGGCGTCACCTCCCTTCATGCTGGCTACTACAGCGCTAAACATCCAGCCATCAAAAAACTCTTTCTAGTTGCAGAAGAAAAGGCATCTCTCTCTCCATCTTCCCCTCCCAACGCCTTTTGCCGTTTCTTTATGTTCTGCGTGTGTTCAATTAGAAGTTGCAGTAATTGCCTCATCCTGGCAGAGCCCTCAAAACCTACTCTGTGGTCAGTAGAGAAGAATATAGTGAAAAGTGGAAGAGAGATGAGAGAAACTAGTGTCAGGGAGGGAAAAAAAGGATATGAAATGCAAACGCCACATGTGCTCTGATCCTTCTGTGACTATAGAGGCATTGCTGAGGCATGAGCCTTTCGTCTGGGCTTTTCCATTTTCCTTTCCCTCTATCACTTTTGCTCTTTTCCTGTGGTCTCGCTTCTGTTTTCTCTGCCTTTGTGAGTTGACGTCGGTTATTTGTGTTAGCAGCGGCAGATAGACCCTTCTTTGGTTTTATCCCCGCATGGTGTCCCTTCTCTGAACCCTCGTAACTGAACAGAAAACGTAGCTGGAAACAAGGTTTGGTGGAAACTCGCTTCCCTTCAGGTGTTTTTATTTGACAGTGAGGGATCATACCTGATGTCTTTGGTGTGCGAGTGCTCAGAGTAAATGTTACGTGCTACGTGAGCATATGTTCCTTTTAAATCATTCTTTTTTACAGCATGAAAGCCTGTTCCGCCGCTGCCTTTTCTCCCTCCCTCTCACTTCCCTCACTTCTGCACTACCCTACACTACATTATTTAACCTTTTTTTTTTTTTTTACTTCTGACCCATTTTCTATGAGATTTTTACTCCACTTCCTCCCTCCCTCTCCCCTCTCATCTTCAAACACTTTCAGGATTGCATTTTTAAAATTCATTTCATTCCATTTTTCAAAAAATGATCATCTTTTTTGGTGCTCATCCTTCTCCTCAGCACTTTCACCTTTAATTGTGGACACCTAATGCTTATTATCTTGCTCTCACCCCCCCACCCCCACCCCCCACCCCCTCCATCGTATTCTTTTCCTTTCTCCAGGCATTGCTTCGTTCCAGTGCTTGGCGGAGCAGGTCATGTGGAACCCACGGGGTCCTGACCTGAGTAACTGCACCTCCCCATGGGTCAACCAGGTGGCCCAGAAGGTGAGACCTGGAGCTATAAACCCTGGCCATGGGTTCGTCCCTCTCCTCTGCCCCGATGCCCCGCCTCACCTCCCCGTCCAGCTCCACACACACATTAACATATCTCCAAGGCTGTCCTGATTAAAATACAGGCTCATTTCAGCTGGCCCTTTATTACCAGGCATCTGCTCTCAGTACTTAATTAACCACTTTTTTTTTTTTAAGGATAAACCCAAATTACAGCTAGGCTAAATTGTTTTTTAAATTTAAGTCTTAAGGTTTCACAGTTTGCACACAGCTCTGTCATGTCAATGGAATGTTTCGTTTTGATTGCAACCCTATTGATTTATGTTCCACCCCCGTTTCGCAAGCCTGTACCCTTTACGGTTCATGTCCTGTTTCATTGTTTTTATTTGACTTTGCTGTATCATCTGTTGCCAAGTACGCTTGCCTGTATTTGTAACACACATATGCAAGAGTTTATTTAAAGACGATACTTTGCTGGGGTTTTTTGTTGTTTTTTTTGTCAAATGACTTCTCAATTGCACACAAAGACACAAATATTTGACTGCAATGAAAAAAACCAAAAACAAACCTGTGTAATTCACTCATGCTGTGTAAATATGGATTAAATAAAACAGCAACTTTTCTTCTGAAGAAATACATAACATTGACCTGCTTTCCTAAAGGTGTTTCGAGTGCTCGCATGTGAAAAGCAGCATCATCGGATTAATTCATTATACCTTCCACTGTTGGCAAAAATCAATTGCAATCGCAAGATGGTTGCTAAGGGTGCGATTTGCAAATGAAGCAGCACTAGAGAGAATAAATACTTCATGATGTTTTCTACAAGGTCCATATTTGTTTACAATGATGCAAGAAGGGCTTATACCAAAGGAGGAAATCGGATTACTGAACAAATGATGCAAACTGAATTTTTTATTTTTTTTTTATGCACGCAACACGTTTTGGCTTGGCTTGTTTTGGTTTTCAACAGCTTTAATGTGAGTCAACCAAAGAAAGCGAGTGTGTTTTATCATCTCCAAGTTTACTGTGTGTAAATAAATGTGTGCATTTATGTGTGTTCACATGCAGATAAAGAGCGGGGAGAATGCCGCAAACATAGCGGGTGAGCTGGTGAACCACACGCGGGGTCGGATCCAAGCCGGCGACGTTAGCTCTTCTGTACGATTGATTGAACAGCTGCTGGATATACTGGACGCTCAGCTTCAAGCCCTTAGGCCCGGAAATAAGGAGTCCGCGGGAAGAAACTACAACAAGGTAGAAGAAAGTGTAAAGAAAAGTGTATAAATGCACATGCCTGCTTTCTTAGTATATTCAAATCAAGCATTAGAAAGGAGCACTGTGGATAATGTGAATTTACTCCCTCGGTGCACATGCAAGGACTGGGGAGTTTTTAATTTGCAGTGTGTTTTTCTTTTTTTGTTTTTTTTATTTAGTTGTTTAATTCCAGGCTTTGTTTTCTCCTTTCCAGTTCCAGAAGCGCGAGCGAACCTGTCGGGCGTACATCCAGGTAGCTTTTTCATTTTATCTGCCTGCTTTACATGCCTGTGGAGTAGGGCTGCTCTGTGACTTAGAATAACCGAGGGAAGATAAATCCTTGAGCAGGCTAGGTTTGTGGATGAGATTCCTTTAGCTCAGTGCTCCGTATTATGATTGATACTGCCTTTGGAATCATCACTTATAGAGTTTCTGGCTTGTGCTGAGGAGCGGGGTGAGTTAGATTTGGGATTACTCCTGGCTGACACAATGTACCGGTTTTAAATATTGGCATAGTATTTCTCAGAGCCATAAATGCTGAATTATAGGTTTTCGACTGTTCATAACGTACTTGTATTTAAAAAATGGGTTCAGCTAATGAGGATGATGTCATCTGTCTGCGATAGCATTTTAACGCTGCTGCACTGTGCTCAACCTTAATTGAATAAAAAAAAGTAAACTCACCAGCCCGGGCCGCACGGTGGTACAGTGGCACGGTGGTACAGTGGTTAGCACTACCGCCTCATAGCGAGAAGCTCCGGGTCCAAATACCAGTCGGGGCCTTTCTGTGTTCGTTCAGGTACTCACCAGCTCCCGCCGATGGGTATGGTTAAATAAATCTATAAATAAAACGAAATGAAACAAAATAAAATAATAATGACTTTGACTGTACTTTATACATGCACAATGCAGCATAATATCTGACTGTCTGAGAAAATGCAATTTGACTTAAGTATGAGAAGCAACAGTTTTTGTTACGACACCCCTCTGTGCTTTTGCAATATTTGTGCAATATCTCCGGTTCTGAGTAAGCTGTAATCTAATATCATGAAAAGACCCTGTGTCTGCTTCTCTGTAATGATGAAATGCGGCACTCTGCAGCACACGGTCTTTTTATGTGTCTTGGCCTGTCTGCAGTGCCCTGTAATATGACCCCAGGTCTTCTGACTTCAGCTGGTGCAAGATAAATGCAAAAAGCCCACTTTGTTCCCTGTGACGTAACTCACGGATCTAAAGGATAAACCAAAAACCAAATTGTCTTTTTCCTTTCTGGCCAACAGAGCGCATTCTTATTGTACATTCATTTTCTTAACAGCAATGCTCTCTATTTCACACAGCAGTCAATCCTTCATTTTGAGAGGCCTGAGCAAGAGAATTACATGATTCATCAAGCAGGCTACTCCAATAAATTGGATAGCTGATACAACCATCAAAATTGCCATTAAATGAATTGTAAGTGTGAAATAGAATGGTAATATGTCTTACATAGCATAATAATAAACGCAGTGCAGGGGACTGGAGAGCTTCGAGAATATTATGGCAGAAGGGAAAATTTGTATTCACAAATGCTTCTGTAATTTGGTTACTTTGTTCAGTATTAGAAAGAATCTATCTAATTCATAATTTCTCACTACCTAACAAATAGCTAATAGCACCTTCGGAGAACTGGGAACACACAGCTAGAAATAGCGTTAATGAACCGGTGTCTAATAATTAGTTACTAGATATCCAGAATTGGGTTTCCTCAAAATTGGATGCCAAATGACACAAAGCCAATAAGCAGTAGTCATTACTGTCCCTTTTTGTACTCTGTGCATGTTTCCTGCGTTCCCCTTTGTGTTGTTGAGTGCAATGCAATGTTGGTAGGAATGCAGTTGTACCTCATTATCACCCTGTCATTGACTCACATTTCATTACTTACCCCACATTACATTTTTGTAATGTCTTCTCATTTTAAGCAGAGCGGTAAAGTCTCAGAAAAGTGTTATTCATGCCTTTCGTGGGCATACATTGTAATATATTTAGTGTCTTTAAAAGGTTATTACAAGGCGTTCATGTCTTGTTTTGTTTTTTTAATTTAAGTTGTGTATAAATTGAAACAATCATACTGTCTTGTGCATTATATTAGTAGCTTTTATTTCAGTTACAGTCTTAAAGTGTTGTTTATATGTCTGCCATATAAAAGTTGCATGCATTTTATTTAAAATTCCAGAAATCCTACACAAGCAAATTCTTTAGCATGACCGTACATTAATGTTATCATCGATCATTGGCCATTAATGTCTTGGAAGAAACAGTGGAAGTTATCAAGTACTATCAATTAAAAAAAAAAAAAGTGTCAACCTTTATTTAAATATTCATAGCGAGTGTGATATGGGCGATATATAATAATTACTTCATTTAATTCCTCATTTGTCTCATGTACCATGCAGGGACTTTGTGTAGCTCATTACAAAGTGATCGTTGTAGCGATGACATGATTGCACATATAATGTTAATACTTTGCCTCCTGCGTGTGCCAAGGCGGTGGTGCAAACAGTGGACAACCTGCTCCGGCCCGAGGCCCTGGAGTCGTGGCAGGACATGAATAGCACGGAGCAGGCCCACACCGCCACCATGCTCCTGGACGTCCTGGAAAAAGGAGCTTTCCTGCTGGCAAACAACATGTACGGCAATCGCTTCTCTGACCGAGCGCCCAGCATCGGTAAGAAAACAGTGATAATGGCGCTAATTATGGCGGGCGTATAAATGAACCGCAGACCACCGCTTGTGAAATTGTGCCTCCAGGTTGCAACTATTCAATTTGTGCTGGCTGTGTTTTTATTCTTTTACACCAATAGAGGCTTTAACAAATCAAAAATAAAAAAAAAGACAATTTCTGTTTCTACACCTAGATCTGGAGGTGCACGTTGTGAACACGGAGATGGAGCTGCAGGATTTGTCCTTTCCCCAGAATTACGCCAGCGACAGCACCATCCAGCTTTCTGCCTCCACTATCAAACAGTACAGTCGCAACGGTCAGCAACCCTTCACCCCTCCTCGCCCTCACCTCGCCGATGAAAAATTGCTCTGTCCTCTTCAACCCACTCCCGTGTGTTGCCATTTGCATTTCACATGCGAGCCTAAAACAATCTGCATGCAGTTGACTAAGTTATTGGTTCATAATAATAGGCTAATCAGATTAACAAAAATGCTGAGACAATTTCTTTTCTTGATGGTTTCTTAACAGCAGTCTTAATAGAATGGCTGGGGAGGCGTGTAGATTACAATCGGCCCCAGTCTGACAGAGCAATCTCAGCACTCCCTCTCTCCTCTTCTTCCCATTCCACTCCCTCTCTTCGTCTCTCCACCGTCCTTATCCCCCTCTCCCATCTCTCTTGCTTCTAACCTCCCCCCTCCCTCCCCTCTGTCACCCCCCACCCCCTACCCCCTCCATCCCTACCCATTTCTGTTTTCTGTCTCTCCTCGGCTCTGCAGTGGGAACGAGATTAGAATGATTGAAACAAACGCACATGAAATATTCATATGGAATAATAAGAGATCTGTGAATGCTTGAGGGATGAATGTTCCATTGCCCTCCACATTAAATCTCGCTCTCTTCCACCAGTAAAAATGAAACGGTCCTTACCATCATTCTAACCTTCACTAACTCTCTCTCTCTGTCTCCCTTTCACTCACCCTGTCACTCCCCACTCTCTGCCTCTGCCATTCTCGCTGCCATTACCATATTATACCCCCATTTCTTTATTTGTTTTTTTTTTCCACTCTCTTCTCCTCCTCCCAGTTTTACTACTCTATTTGTATTCTCTTCATGTTGCATCGGCTTTTTTCATTCCCTTTACTGCTTACAGTTGATCTCATAATGTTGCTCTTAATCATTTTGTGTTTTTCTCTTATGTGCAGGACACGTCAAGGTGGTATTCATTCTGTATAAAAACCTGGGATCTTTTCTATCCACTGAAAACGCCACGGTGAAGATGGACGTGGACGGACTGAGCCATGATAAGAAACGCCTGGTGGTCAACTCCCATGTGATTGCTGCCTCCATCAACAAAGAGTCTAGTCGAGTGTTTCTCACTCAGCCGGTGGTCTTCACACTCAAACACCTACGGGTAACATGAATTACATTTCTATTAGTTTGTCAGGGGAATGAGCCTCGTTTGATCCTCTCTCTCTCTCTCTCTCTCTCTCTCATCCGTCGTCTTATTTTGTTTCTTCAGTCGGAAAACTATCACACTCCAAACTGCTCCTTCTGGAACTACTCTGAGCGCTCCATGACGGGCCAGTGGTCCTCGCAGGGCTGCCGGCTGCTGGACACCAACAACACGCACACCACCTGCTCCTGCAGCCACCTCACCAACTTCGCGGTGCTCATGGCTCACCACGAGCCCGACGTAAGTCAACAACGGGCGTGGCACACGCGCCGTCAAAATGGAGGCCGGGTAATTCATGCAGACGCTCAGTCGCGTGAGCAGTGGCGTTCGTTCAGTCGGAGCCACACGCCCGCGTGCACATGCACATTAATGTTCCCCTCTCAAGGCTGACAAGCTCTTTGTTTTGAATTGTCTCTTTTCCCCTTTCAGTCAGACATTCAGGGAGGCACAGGGCTTACAAATTCATGTCCCGCTACTTCCAGCTGACATTCACATGAATTTGAATGTCGTTTTTTTTTTCTTTTTTTTTTCGGAACGTCTTGTCTCTTGTCTTTTACACTTTAGCTCCTTGCATATATTTACAAATATTAAATAAGGCGATTTGCTCCCGCCTCTCTCTCTCTTTCTCTCTCTGTCGCGCTCTGTCTCTCCCCCTCCCCCATTCAACCCACCCCCCCTATTGTTTCCCTTGCTTACCTCCAATCGCACTATTATATTAACACTGAATTTTATCTTTGTATTATTCTGTTTTTTTCTGTAATTTTATGACCATCTGCTGTCCTTTCCCCATTCTTCTCTGCACCCCCCTCCCCCCCACCTCCATTTCTGTTCACCCGATACTTCACAAATCTCACTACCAGGGTCGGATGCACGAACTGATCCTCTTTGTGATCACCTGGGTGGGGATTGTCATCTCCCTGGTGTGCCTGGCCATCTGCATCTCCACTTTCTGCTTCCTGCGCGGCCTGCAGACCGACCGCAACACCATCCACAAGAACCTCTGCATCAACCTCTTCATCGCAGAGCTCCTCTTCCTCATCGGCATCGACAAGACAGAATACCACGTGAGTTTGTAACCACACCAAATCTTCCCTCTGATGGACAAAATATAATCCGGCATTTAAAATAAGTTCAGTCACTGATGTGCCAGTAGCCCTAATGAATAATAAATCACAGGATCCAGTTCATTTTTATCTATTCCAACTTCAAAATGACAGTTACAGCGCAACACCAGTGACTTTCTAACTCTTTTATTGAATGACTGTGAATGTGAAATTGAGGCTGTGTGTCACTGTGTTACTCTATAAAACATTTACCGCTCTGAATAAAGAATTACTACTCAATATTATGCAAAGAGCCAGTCACCTATGGGGCAGCTTTTCATTTTTCCCCTGACAATGTCCAGATCCTGATAGTGACTCTGTTCTGTTTTGGGTTTTTTTAGCTCAGTTGTATGCCTTGATATGGACTATTTCTCCTCCCTCCTCATACTGTTGTTTCATTCTGTGTCCTGGCCCTCTCTCTGTCTGCTGCCCTCAGATTGCCTGTCCCATCTTTGCTGGTCTTCTGCATTTCTTCTTCTTGGCTGCCTTCTCATGGATGTGTCTGGAGGGTGTTCAACTCTATCTCATGCTGGTGGAGGTCTTTGAGAGCGAGTACTCCCGCAAAAAGTACTACTATCTGTGCGGCTACTGCTTCCCCGCACTGGTGGTGGGCATCTCTGCAGCCATAGACTACAGGAGCTATGGGACCAAGAAAGCGTACGTGTGAAGACAGGCCTTTTGCACCTGCAGATTGAGAAGTAGGATTATGCTATTCCCCCAGCTGGAAATGTAATATGCAGTGCTGTGTGAACAGCTCCAGTGCCTCCCCACAGACTGGGTTTTCTGAACACACTTAGCCAAAGCCTGATGATTAGCCTTCATAAGATAATCCGCTGAGACAGGGAAAATAGTCTGTGCATGCCCGTGTGTGTGTGTGTGTGTGTGTGTGTGTGTGTGTGTGTGTGTGTGTGTGTGTGTGTGTGTGTGTGTGTGTGTGTGTGTGTGTGTGTGTGTGTGTGTGTGTGTGTGTGTGTGTGTGTGTGTGTGTGTGTGTTTGCTCGTGAGCTGAGTAGCGTTATAACTGTCTCCTCTCCTCTGCGCCACTCCAGATGCTGGCTGCGAGTGGATAACTACTTCATCTGGAGCTTCATTGGACCCGTTTCATTTGTTATTATGGTATTAGCTTTACTGTCTGACAGACTTTTTCCATCCCTATTATAATATCACACTTTCAAACCCCAAGTATTTTACCGCTGTGTTTTGTTCGTGAGGTTATTAACAGGCCAGTGTTTATAGAGTTCACTGTAAAGTTCAGTGCGTGTGTATTTCATTTTTTATATTCTCCCCTCAGCTCAACCTCATTTTCCTCATGATAACTCTACACAAGATGATTCGCAACTCCTCAGCTCTCAAACCTGACTCCAGCCGCCTGGATAACATTAAGTGAGTTAGAAATGAATATTCATTATTTCTTTTTCAAAGCACGTCGTTTTTCTTCGAGCTTTGAAATATAAGTCAACATTTTCTGCTCTTCTTCCATTAGGTCATGGGCTCTTGGGGCCATTGCCCTGCTGTTCCTGCTTGGGCTGACATGGGCCTTTGGCCTCCTTTTTATTAACGAGAACACAGTAATCATGGCCTACCTTTTCACCACCTTCAATGCCTTTCAGGGCATGTTCATCTTCATCTTCCACTGTGCCCTACAAAAGAAGGTACATGATCAGTCTTGAATTATCTTTCAAATTAAAGATCAATAAGTTGATAAAAGGCAAAAAAAAAAAATGGATGTGAAAGTCTGATTAATATCCCACGGACATGTCTGAGGTGATTGCGTTAGATACATTTTGTGGTGGCGTTGTGATAAAAAGCTCTGTTGCTCCACGTTGGCTTCAGCCTATTGAAACTAAGTGTTTATGTTTACGAGTGACTGTAAAACCTGCCAAGTGTGCTGGTGGTGTTATTTATTTATTTTTTTTATTTTTTTTACAGGTCCATAAGGAGTACAGTAAATGTCTGCGTCACTCCTATTGCTGCAGCCGCACCTCCACCAACAGCTCCCACGGTTCCCTGAAGAACTCGGGCCTGCGCGCCAACAACCGCTACTACAGCGGGAGCCAAGCTCGCCACGCTGCGGCCCACAGACAGGTGCAGGCAAGACAGGCCCATGCCGATAATCACAGCCACACACGCACAAAGCCTTTTGCACACAACGAAAGGCGCACATCCTCTCACATCAATCAGATGAGCACCGAGTTCTATAAAATTGTGTTTTCCCCAGAACAAATGAAAAGTAAATCTGCCCGTGCAGCGAGATGCTTTTACTTGTACTGATCAGCTTATTTCTGAGGAATAAAATGAAAAATCAGTTCTCTTGAATAAAACGAATCCCTTGATACTATCTCAATTTTTTTTTTCCAGAAAAGATGTTAAAGCCAAATAAATAGCTTTGAAATAAGAGGAAATTTCCTCACTTTGCGGTTATATTTCCTCAGTTTAAAAGGGCTCTTATATAAGCTTCTGAAGCACAAAATGAGTGGCTCTGCGGGGGTTTGATTGCCGATCAATACCAATGACTCACTGATTACTTTGCAAAGCACTTGAATTTACTGATTTTTCTCACTTTTTAGGCCTCAGGCGACTGAGATGAGCAGCAAGTGACACATCTGTGCCACAATAACTTTACTTCTTAGTGACGGTGCTGCATTAACGAATATTGCGTCGTGATTTTTGACGCGTCCATAAAAGGATTCTCTTGAAAATCTGCCTTAATCGCTCAGCTTACTCACTTCTGTTGTGCAAAATGTGCTCTCATGTTTCCACCGATTAATATGGTAGATTTTTTTTTTGTTTTTACAGATGTCCTTTTGAAGTCCTTGTGTTATATATAGAGGCATGCACTGTATGAGAGTTCCAAAAATATTTTACATGTTGGCAGTGGCACACAGGAACAGACACACTCACACTGACAATTAGATCCTCCACAATCAATAAACAAGCTTTCCCACAATTTAATAAGACACTTTCAGATAATAATTGTATCGGCGGCTGCAATCATGTCTTACACGTCTCAAGCTCATTAGCTCGCCTCATGATAACATGACGAAGCTGTGTGGCTCTTTACCCGACGCCTCAGCCTCTTTGTCTGGCGTGTTTGTCTATTGTTCTTCACGGATTAGAGCGAGCCCCACAGTTTTGATTACAGCTGCCCCACCGAGTTACAAAGTCTACCCGCTGTGTTTCTATATTTAACTTGTTGTGTGTGTTTGGTGCCACTCACTGCGCCCTGCTCCCTCTTCCAGAGTCGGATCCGCAGGATGTGGAACGACACGGTTCGAAAGCAGACGGAATCTTCTTTCATGGCGGGAGATATCAACAGCACCCCAACACTCAACCGTGGTGAGGCCTCCCTCTGTCACCGCTCCGCTTCCCCGCCGTCACAATTATACACTCCACCATGCCCACAAACACACTTGCACGCCAACATAGTGATACACACTTTCCAAAAACTTCCTCAGTTTACTTGGACAATGTATTAGAGCAGACAGAAACATCCAAACAGGTGCACTACATTTGCAATGCATAGTGTTGTTTGTGGTGTTTTCTCCTTGATATTCACATGTTCTATTGTTTGACACACAACATCCATGAAAGCTTTCAAAATTCTAATTCATATACAATTAAAACAAATGATGGACATTAAATTAAAAACAATCTGTTGCTAAATGGTGTTATGATTAAAATGTGTAAATGTTAATGGTTTTTTCTGCTTTATTATTGTAAATGAGGGGGAGGATGAGCCCACCCTCACACAACTTGAAACACATTGCCAAAAAAAAGCCTATTTTATAATTTCAATTTCTCACTATTACAATGAATTGTGCTCTAAAAATATTTGTTTTGATAAAGTTATATAATAGTTTTAGCCTACATTAATTTCTTTCTGTCATGATTTATTAATTTTATCCTCAAACATTGAAAGGAAAATACTCATCAAGGCGTCCTGCATATCTTTTTTGGTTGCTCCTTCTCAATTTCTCTGGCGGCCTGCTGCACATTTTAAAAATCATAATTTTAAAGGATTGGAGGAAAGCTCGTCCACAAAAATGCAAACCCCGGAAAACTCGTCCATGGATGAGATTTCAGAATTTCTTTGAGAAAATCAATCCTGTATAATGTACTTTTGCATATTGTTGTTTCCAATTGATATTTTATATATTTTTAATGTGTCCATATATATTTCATATGTCTTTGTTTACCATTGTCTTAATGGTAAACAAATTGAACAAGTGCATGTAAATAAATCCTTCGGAATTGCTTTTGATTTTTCATCATAAGTAAAGCTCGACTGGAAGCCGCATATAAATATCTTGAAGTCAAAATTAGCCAGAAATATTGGCATAATGTGTAAAATCCAATCAGTATTAGATCAAAATTCACTCAACTTATTATATAATTCTCTTCTTCTTCCATATCTGAGTTATGGTTTGGAAATATGGAGAAATAATTATATAACAAACATTGATCCTATTTTTTTTTTTAATTCAGAAGAAGAAGTAAATCAAGCTGATTCTTATGCGCCAACAAATCCTCTGTTTGCCATATCAAAGACGTTAAAAGGTCATGATATTGTCGACCTTAATACACTAGCTGTAATGTACCTAAGGTACATTAAGGTACATAAATATGAGTCAATATAGCCTCAGGTGTTTTGGGTTTATAGTGTCAACAATATTTAATGATCCTTCCAAATGTGTCAAATATCCTTTCAAATCCAATCCTTCAAATCAATAAGGCTGAAAAAATGAGTCGTGGACAAGATGTCCGAAATTACATGGACGAGTTGTCCGGGGTTGCAGTTTTGTGTACAAGTTGTCCGTGCAACGTTTTAAAGTCAGTATGATCTTAGTTGAAGTTTGACTCAGTTAATGACTGCTTCAGTTGGTGTTACGGAATATTGAAAGCACACGGCCGAGGCAATCACGTCACACATTTGACGGCGGATAATAATTATTTTTCAACCTCCCGTTACCATGGCAAATGCTTATGCAGTCATTTCCAGTTCCATGGGATCGATCGCATCCACGCCACCTTTGCCTCAGTGCAGTGATGCACGTCGGCCCCTCCGAACCTCACTCTGCACACTCACAATTATTTACAACCTGACGACATAAAAAAAAAAAAAAAAAAATCAGTGTGCAGTGTTAGTGACTGTCTCTGCCTCAGCAACTGGTGGCGTCACCGTTGCAGCAATCAGGGACACCAAGGCGCTGGAGGTTGGTTCAGGTTCCACATTGGGTTGCGGAAGGTGTCGACTGTGACACAGAGGCAGTTGCTAAATCAGCCGTCACTCTCTATGCTAATTTCATCCATTTTGTTTTTAATGAACTGATTAGCGTGTGAGCGAACGGGGGGTAATTATTCTAATTGAGGAGAGTGACAGAAGCAAAGCAGGGGGTGAGGAAGAGGTGTGCTACGAAGGAGCCGGGGAGATGAGAGATGTGTTTGCGCGTCTGCGCGCGTGGCCGGGTGGACCGGTTTCTGGGGGTTTTCGTTACGATAGAGCAATCACCAGGCCTGCAGGAGACACGCCATGCGGATCATTCTATGGTGCTCTGTCAAACACAAACAACTGTGCTGTGAAGCCTTTATTTTCTGTGCTTCGGAGAAAACTTTGGCAGTAAGTGAGAGATGAGCAGAAGCACACAAGGGGAGGGAGAGGAAAAGGGAGATGAAGTGCAAGACGCTTCCAATGGAGGAGTAATTAAAAAGCCGGAATCTTGGAGGAGAGATGCTGTGTCGCTATCGCTGGCATCTCAGATCTCTTTGATTCCCCCACTTCACTTCTTTATGGACCGCAATCTCTTCGTGACAATAGTAATCTGTCCAGAAGAAACAAAAGAGCAGGCACACATACACACACACACACACACACACACACACACACACACACACACACACACACACACACACACACACACACACACACACACACACACACACAACCCCCCCCCCGCCGCCGCCCTACTTCCCCCACCACACTTAAGGGGAGTTTTCTTTAATTTTCTACATTATATTCCTGTGAGGTACACAGAGACAGCTAATCCCAACTAATTTGGTTGGTGTTTGAAAAAAAAATCTGGCATGAGGAACTGAGAAAATGTGGTTGAGTCGACAAAGCAAGCCAGCAAATGAAGGGAGGGGAGTGCGTATGGCATGCCAGAAAGATGGACAGAGGAGCGAGTGAAAGAGGAGGGACAACGACAAATAAATAGCTGTGTGTGGGTGCATATTTTATTTTTTTATTTTTTTTTAGAATTCCCTGCTCCCTCACCGTGTGATGAACGGTAGGCGGAAGACCTGAAGGTTGCACTTTGCCTTGGACGACTCTCCGTCATGCTGTCCTATTTTTAATTTCATGGCATTTCTGTTCGAGTTGCCTCAGGCTGGAGCCATACATGGGCATTATACAACATTTTCAGTGTGCCATTTCTTTGAATTATATTTGTCTTGTAGTGGCATTCACATTTCACTGTGAAATTAACTGTGTTTCAATGGCTGCACTCTTTGACTACATAATGGCATGCATTACTGCCCCCCCTCGACTACATTGTCAAGAGCCCAAGGAGAGAAAAAAAAAATGAATGGCATTGCTCCAAACAGTACCTTTCTCTCTGCAATTGTATTTTTACTCAAAGGTTACAATCAGCAGGCATAAACACTGAGGGGAACACTGTGAAATGCATTACTCCATAACAAAAATAACCCCATCTGAATAAACAGTAAATATATATTTTTTTTATGATGCAGGTGGTATTAGAGGCTGAGAATGTGACTGTCAGAATGTTACACCTATTGTGCGCCATGTTTCGGTGCTTACTTTTCATACATTTGAGGCAAATTTATGATTATATTTATGATAATGTTATTTTGGTTTTAATGTTCCTGTCTGGCAGCGACCATGGGCAACCACCTTCTGACGAACCCGGTGTTACAGACTCGCACTGGCACCTCTCCTTACAACACCCTGCTGGCTGAGAGCTTCACTCCTCCCTCACCTGGAGTCTTCAACTCCACCGGTGAGCTCCTCATAAACACTTCAGACTGTGCGAGTGTGTGTGTGTGCGAGTGTGTGTGTGTCTACAGTTTGCACCGCTTGCTGTGTTTCTGTCTGTTTCTCTGTCAGTAGTTTGACACGATATACACACAGTCACTGCTGTTGAGTGTGTGCACATATGTGTGAGTGTGCGTGCGTGTTTGTGTGTGTAGTGTCTTTTTCTTTTCTTTTCTTTTTTTCACGGAGCTGTCAGACGGATTCACTGGACTGAGCAGAACAGAGCCAAACAGTGCCTACAGCCTAACCAGCCATCTGGTCAGATCTCGAATCTTCATGAGAACAGCCACAAATTGATTAGAAGTTTAGCTACAGCTGTGACTGCCAGAAATCTTTAGAGGGATCTTTCCTGTTTGCAGGCAGATGAAGTAGTCTAAAATCATGATGGCCATAGAAAGAGATTAGACAGCTCAGGAGCCCGGGACAGTCCATCTGGATGTCAGCCGGTCAGGTGCGGGTGCTCACTCGTCTCTGTGTTCTTGGTTTTCTGTCAGAGGGACTCCTTGAACAGCCTGATAGTTCTCCCTTCACATTTCTGTTGCCCTCGCCACACCCTTCACCTGCAGAATTAGGCACTTTTGCTGCATTGCTCCACTACAATCCAATAGCGCTACGTGTGAACCAGGACTGCGTGTGGCTGGTTTGCTGGTTGAGCATGCACCCACAGCGTATCAGGCTTAGTGTCTGAGGACTGAAATTTAAGGCGGCGTTTCTGTTAAATATTTTAAAGCCTCTTCGCACAATACGTCAAGCCTGATGGCCACAGGCCTGGCAGCCGAGTCATTTTTAGACGAGAGCGGTGGAGGATGGGGAGAGCACTTCATTAGAATGTCTAATTACCCAATCCACCATCGAAGAAGAATGTTGATTAAAGTCATACTAGCCATTACATTTTTAAAGACGAACATGCTTCACACTTTTTTAGGCACTGCAGCTCTTGCATTGCCGTGTTGGTAATTTGAGAGTAAAACACAGCTGCTTTGGTGTGTGGATGCAAATTCATAAAATAAACATCACTGCTACTGTACACGTTTTAACATGAATTATGCATGTATCCAGGTATCACTGAAAGCAGTAAATATATTTTCAGAATATTTTTTTCAGGAACTGATGAACAGTTAATGGTGGAGGGAATAAAAACAGAACTGTGTCTGCATGACTCAGGGTCAGTGTTGCTGTGTGTGTTTGTGTATATGATAAGAGCTGGTGGCTGTGGGAGAAAGATGTCCAGCTGTTCCACGGAAGGGCTGGACAAGTATTTTCTTGGAACAGTAGTTTCACATCAGGCATTTTCTTTTGACATGTCATCTAATTTTTGCACCGAAGTGGAAATTGTTACTTACAACTATCTTTCTTTTCATTCACTTCGCATGACTTTCTCTGGAATGTACAGGAACCTTCCGCGACCCAAGTAAGTGGAATTAACATATTGTTCTCTTGGTAACATTTTAAATTCATTTAATTCATAAAACTAAAACCTTCTGTCTGTGTTTGGGTCTAGAGAGTACATTATCTAAGGGCCGAGACCCCTGTGGAATGGAAACCCTGCCCCTGAATGGTAACTTCAATAACAGCTATTCCCTACGCAGTGGCCCGGCAGGCGGAGGCGGTGGCAGCTGTGACTTCCTCAGTGGTGGGGGTGGAGACAGCCCCCCTCCCATCTTCAATCCTCGCAGCTCAGAGACGTTGGGTGGTGGAGGCATCCGAAGAAACCTTTCTGATGCAGCAGCCTTCGAGAAAATGATCATCTCTGAGCTTGTGCACAACAACTTGAGAGGCGGCGTCGTCGTTGGAGGAGGAGGAGGAGGAGGAGTAGGTGACGTAGGGGACAGAGTGTATGGCAGCCTGGCCAGGGGACGTCCGCATGGTGGGGCTGGGCGGGGGGCAGCAACAATAGGACCGGAGCCATCCTTGAATATGGATGAAGACGAGGACTATCTTCGAGAAGGACGGCAGCGTACGCCGCAGGATGTGGAGCTGCTTTATAAAGCTCTGGAGGAGCCCCTTTTGTTGCAACGTGCCCAGTCGGTCCTCTACCAGAGTGATCCAGAGGAGTCGGAGAGCTACACAGCCGACCTCACAGAGAGCCTGGGCCACAGTGGCCAGAGCGGCAGTGGGCAGGGAGGTAACAGGGCACCGGACTCCCCCGCCCGTGACTCCCTGTACACCAGCATCACCAACCTGCGAGACTCGCCCTATCCTGACAGCAGTCCTGAGCCCCTGGAAGTGGTGCCCCGCTCAGCTCAGCCCCCTGAGGAGCTATACTATGGCTCAGGGAGGCCCGCAGTGGGTTCTCGCGGAGCCCCCATGCAGACCTTCTACCAGGCCCCACCCCGAAGACCGAGCGGGGATGGACACCAGGCCCAGGAGCCTGCCCACAATGAGGGGGACGGACAGATGCAGCTGGTCACCAGCCTGTGACTGGAGCCACAAGGAGGAAGTTGGGGACTGATATGCTGGCCAGAGCCTCCTCCTAGCTCGTCTTGTTCTCACGTCTCTCCACTTTCTGCTTGTTTGGTTGCCTTTCTTTCTCTTGACTTTTATTTAACTAGCATATGAGCGGACAAAATGACCTGACTGTGCAGAAGCAGCCTTCATCTCCTTCCCTCCCCATGCTATGAGCACTCTACAGAGTGTTCATGGGCTCTGTGTAAACAGTCATTCCCAGTTCCTTTTGGTACCCTCGGGCCAAGTCCAGCACTCTGAATGTACCAACCCGCCCCTTTACCTTTGGATATTTCCAACTTACAAACTTTGTTAAAGCTTTTTTTTTTTTTTTATGTAATTTCTCTTCAGACCTGCCTGTGGAGATGGGAATATCATTTTATATTTTATCTAATTTCCCTTTCTTACCATCTGTAGGTCTTTTTTGAGTCGTCATTTGATAGGAGTAGTTCGCTGTGGAGACAGGGAATATCGTACACTCTCTCACCCTAAAAAATGTCTCACAGCAAGCTCTTCATTGTTGCCAAAAATATCTTTTATTGAGCCAGAACAGAACTAGAACATTCATAAGGCACACACACATATAAACACACGGACATGTACACATGCACACACACGCACACACACACACACTCATCGAGAAGTGCTCATTACTGAACATCACAAGTGAAAACAGTACTCCATCTAGGTAAAAAGGAGCCAGCGCTTTTGTTCCAAGCAGGCAGAGAGAGCTGATCCAGTGTAGTTGCCTTCATTTTCTCTTGCTGTGAATCGAAATCTCTGTACAGAAGTAGGGTAGAGGTGGAGACGGAGACTGAGAAGCTGCGGCACCGTCCCTACAGAGCAGGAGGGTCTGCACCCATAAGACTGGCCAATTGTCTCCACTCTTCTCTCCTGTTGTGTGCTTTAGGAATCTAAAATGTTCAATGACTGCCTTGTTATTATTTTGAACAAAGTATTCGATTTGTTGACTGGGTTGACATCCTGTCGAGGCAGCAAGTGCGGATTGGTGTTGCCCCTCCCCTCGTACTTTGCTGTTAGAGCCTAGCCAGTTAAAGTGAACTTTATTCCTGTGTGTTACCGTGACAAGCAAGACTGTCAACGTCACAAGCGCACAGGCCGACCAATTGGTATAACCGTGTACATATAGACCACACATGAATCTACTTTATTCTTACTGTGTAAATAGAGACACCAGATGATCAAAAGCAACAAAGGGTAATAAATACTATGAAAAATGACTTCTTGTACTGCAACAAACTGATGAAAGTAAAAAAAATAAAATGTTTTGAAGTTTGTGAACTGAATGATATACTCTATCTCTCTCCCCCGTTGCTTGATCTCTCCCTCTCTTTCTCTCTCACCCTTCTGTGTCCCAGCAGCATGTCATGCAGTGATGTTCCTCGATGATCCAATAAAGAGGGACAAAGGCACGAGAGACAGAGAGAGCGAGAGAGAGATGCAACAAAAGCGAAGTCCAGGCACAATTTTCATGTGATATAATCCATTACCGTTGTTAATGTTTGACCTATGACATTCCCTGTGTGGAATCACTAAAGGCGGTGGGAAGCGGGAGCCGCGGGGCAAGCGAGATAGACGTTGTCAAATGTCATACTGTGCCTCACAAGCACGCTAAACATTGTGGGTGAATGACAGCATCCATGGCGTGGTTTGGTTTGTCCTTGTATTATTTGGAAGATATAACCGGAGAGCATAACTTTGACAACACGTTTCATAGCATGTATGATAATGACATTTGTTTCACTATGGGAAAATGACGCATTTTGCTGTTTGTTAAAGATAGTTTCAGCATTACTCCGCAGCCTAATGTGACAATTCATTATTTTTCCTGTGTGCATGTGTGTCAGCATGAATGTACCCGAGTGGCTGAATGTGGCAGCCGTGTGATTTGTGAGCGTGTTCGGCGCACGCCGTCGACTCGACTCTTGGGTGTGTACCACAGGTCACATTTGAAAGGCTATTTTATGTAACATAACTTGAATGCGCGTCAGACAAAGAGGGATACTCATCTCAGAGAGCCGCCATCACTCGTCCGCCTCAAATGGAAGTTGCTCGCTTGCCGTAGTGCTGAGGTACTTGGAGGACAGCAGAAATCAGACTGCCTCCGGAGAGGTGAGGTAACACTATACCATGAAAATGACAAGCGGGGTTGACAGATTGGGAGGAACATGTTTCCAATATGCCACTTTATACAAGCAAAATTGGCTGTCAAGAGAGAGCCCACTCACGAGGCTCCCCTCATTCAGCTGAAGTCTGTTGTCTGTTTGATGACCTTTAAAAAAAAAAAAAAAAAAAAAATGTTTGCCTTTCTTTTAGGCTTTATTTATAGGTATTTGTTACGGTTTATTTATCAGTTTTTATATGTGTGATTGGAATATTTATGCACATTGATTTATTCCTGCCCCCCCCCCTCTCGCCAACCCCTTTTTTTCCCTATCTCTGCTAAACCTTCTGCGAGTGCGTGTTTTGTGGCCATAACGTGAGCAGAAAATAGATGCATCTGCTGCAGTGTGACATTTGGCTCAGGCCTGAGTGTCCCACTTCTAAGAGGACCCAAAGGACGGCTTTTAGCTGTGGCTCCTGGGGTTGAAAGCGAGCGAGAGGGAGAGAGAGGCGGTTAAAGAAAGATAAGGCCGAAGGATTACAAGGATTTGCCACCATTTCTTCTTGTTATTCTAATCACTTGCTTAAGTAACATTGTACGGGCTGAGGAGTGCGATGAGGCTCAGACGGAAAGCCCTGCTAATATCACATGAGACATAGGGCATGTGCATGTGCAATACTGGATGGATGGTACATGACTCGGTTTTCTCGGCTGAACTTGGAAACTCCGCATTTGCAAATGAAAAGATGATTTGCACATGAATCCCGCTGTGCCACAGTGTCAGACCAGCGATGGCTCAGTAGCATGGCACCATACCGAGGTAGCACTCGCTGGTCAACCGAGGACAACTGAATGTATTTTAACAAGCAGAAGTGGAGATAAAACAATTCACCCCAGGGTGGAAGGGTTAATGGGAAATTCAAGATGGCCATCATCATCTCTTCCCTCATTGTTCTCATCACCATCATCATTAGCTCCATCCGTCCCTCATTGTATTGGACATAACTTGCTGATGCTGATCTCCAGTGCTCTGCCGAGTCTCGCCCCGGGGAGCAACACTGTTTAGACAGACACTCCCCATGAGAGGAAGAACGTGCGTCACCTTGGGCCCGCTACTTCTTTTTTTTTTTTCCAGCACCTCCCATTCCTTTTTATTCCTCCTCTTTCAACTCATCCACTTTTTAATATCAATCTCAGTGGACTCCATTAGTGCAGCACTTCTTCCAGAGTGTTAATTTGCTTTGTCAAAAGCTTTGTTTATCCCAGATTAATATCGCAATAAACAGAGGAGGGCTGTGCTGTGGTAAATGATAGTGATTATACAGTAGAAGGTCCGCGGCCCACGCTGTTGGACAAAGGCTTGCACAATGGGAGTTTCTCCACCATTCAAAGCCCTCCAAACCTCTGATTACAATAATAACACCGTGGGTATTAATTTACTGCCGTGAACTCACCCTCAATCTCCTGCTTTCAGTCTCTATTTGCAAACGCTTAACACAGCTTCCCTTCCGTCCCAGTGGCCAGCCTGGCATGGGTGTGCTTAGTGATTATGTGGGAAGTTGTTTAAAAGGTATGATGCCCAACCTTTGACACGGTACTGTTTGATCCCCGTGGCTCAGTGTCAGTGGAGAGTGAGCTGTGGCATTGTCCGGTCTATCATTAGACAGTGGTCCCAGCATGCTTTCAGCCTGTTTGCTCGGCGCTGACCCTTTCGCATATAGACATTTTTGTGTGGACGGTATCGCACCAGGAGGGCAGTTTAGAAAAGGGGGGGCCAGGATACTGGTGAGAGTTCAGCGGCAGCGGGGGAGCATAGGGTCATTATGTCTGCAAAGACCAGCCAAGAGTGGACAGAGCGGGGACAGCATCAGTAGAGATGTCACGGGTGTCACAAACACATAGCTGCAAGCAGCGAGGGAGGGAGGACGGTCGGCAAGAAGGGCTGTGCAGGAGTGCCTGCAGATAAGAAGATGAATGTGCTGCTTCATGGCTTTCCGTTGGTGGTTTGCAGACTATAAGTTATCATTTTATGGCTTAAGTTGATCAAGCTGGCTTGTAAGAGCCCAGGTTCATTCATAAATATCCGGCCTACTTGTAAAGGAAGTGAGGGGGATGCGATTGTTGTTTTGGTGTAATGGATACTTCCTTTAATAAAAACTGTGAAATGAAGCCACTGTCGCATCAGCTACTTGACACACGATTGTAAAATGCCAGCAAATGTGACATCGATTTCCTGAAGAGATGTTTAAAGCAAATATAGACAGCGTTAAAGCTGTACTATTTTGTTATTGATTTCTCATCCACATGACTTCTGTTTGCTAGTTTTATCATTGTTATTATTCATATGTACAGTTATGAGATTCACACACAGTTCGGGACCAGCTTGGATGCGCAGGGTGAGGCCAACATCACTGGAGCTTTATATTTTTTGGTATTCTATAAAGACAAACGTTGCAATGCTTATTTTCATAGAGATCCTAACGCTCAAAGTCGAAACATATCTTTTGACACAGTGATGAAAATACACATCATCAAACAGATTTTGTTGTTTTAGAAGTGAAGATTGGGATTGATCTGCTATGTTCATTCACGTAAAGCAGCTTGAATCAGATAGGAGTTTTCTTCCTCTGGGTGCAGTGTGTCTCTGAGTGCGACGCGTTCCCTTCCTTGGTTCAAGTGATCTTCCTCTGTCGGCGTGACAAGTCTGCAAAATGCAATCCCACACACCCTGTGACTTTCAGCAGACTTCTTGGCTACAACAGGAGTGGATGGGAATATTCGGAGTATCTGGTAATTATCTGTATCCGCTAATTAGCTCAGCACAGTAGAATCTGGACAGTATTAAATGCTTTAAATCATGGGAACAAGGGGCTAGTGGTCTGGTATAAAAGGGTGAATGGCAGGAGGAGCACTGATAATGTGCGACTGTGATTTTTCTATGAAACGGATCATTTATCATGTGCTGCTGAGATATTTGTAAATTGAAGTAAACGCAACACTTTGGGTATGGTTTCTGTTTTCGTTCAGAAATGCTGTTTATTTGACTGATTTGGTTTTTTTTCCCCCCACACAGTCATTGCTTTGACAGCTGTCTGGGCCAAAGGGGATGATTTTCTGTGGGTGTTTCCATCATTGCAGCATTGCAGGTCAAAGCGACCTTGTATCAGCACATATTAATAATAATAAAAAAAGACTATTGAAAATATACACTATTCATGCTTGAGGGTTTCTCTGGGAGTGTCTTGAAAGGGCCAAACTGTGGTGTGTGTGCGTGCGTATATGGTTGGCACACTGATGTATAGCATAGCTGCTTGTGTACTTGTGCATGTGCCAGTGTGTTAAAAGGGTAACCACACATACACAAATTATGACTAATATTCTGCTGTTCCATATGCATAAACTTCAATATACATAGCTCACAATTCAGACTGCGAAGGAAACGAGGTCTTTAAACACTAATACAGCGGCTATGTTTTATTCATGTCCTATCCTGCAGGTCGCAACAGTATTGTGCTGCTCACTTCATTGCCCTGTGAAGTGAGGGACAGAAGCCAAAGCCACCCAGCCCCTTCCTGAGTCAGCTCCCCTTTGAACCACACGGTATGCATATGCAGATTTGACCTGGTGGTTGGGATGATGATTTTGTCAAACACCAGTCTGTATTCAAAGCATACTTTGCAATGTGATCAAAGGCAAGAAAAAAAAAAGCCCTCCACAGCCAGAAGGAGGGATGAGAGAGCCGGTGCTACGACTGTGGAGCAAGCCGGGCTTTGTTTCACCACAGTGAGCCTGAGTCAGTTATACTAAGCCACAGTGGTGCTTTGGCCATCTTATGTATGTGCACATGCAGACCGGTGGGCATACCGGCTCAGCTGGATCCGGCTTTACAAAGCATCAGTCAAGGTTAATTAATCATACGGTGTAGTGTGATCCCTGATGTAATCTTTTAATAACTCCGGTGCAAGTATAGATTACAGACTTCTGAATGCAACACTGTTCGCTTGAAGCTGTTGTAAAGCCACAGCTGCATGCGACGGTACGCGACCTTTAGCACACTCCAGAGAACGCATAAACATTGTGATCAGCAACATCATTTGGGGATGACACACACAAGTGTCTGGGTTATTGCGGCCCGTCTGCTATAACTCCCTCTAAGCCCTTTTATCCCTGACGTGTGATCAGTTCTTGGTTCCCACTGAGTTTTGCTTCCTGATTGCTCATAATCCTGAAGTGTGATAGGTAACTAATTAACCAATATGCAATTATTGTGTGCATCGGAGCATAGCATATTCATCCTTAATTACAGGCTTCTTTGCATCTTTTCCTTACCCATCGAGCTACATTTGTCCCTTCATGCTGTATGCTGTATGACGACATGCGTTGACCAACCCCCTACCTATGTACCATCTGCCCGGCCCCTGCATTGCTTATGTCCTTTCAGTGAGACTCCCCTAGTGGGAAGGCTCCGAGGCCTTGACCATTCAATCACCCTCTTTTCACCAGCGCTCCAGCAACACTTTCACACACTCACAAATCAAACGTGAGCTACGAAGTCTCTAACCCCAGCTACACTCACTTACTGGCACTCAGTCCATCTGAGAGGTAAAAAGAGGCTTTTTCAAGGTCAATGCACATTTCGGGAAGCCTAAAATAGAGGCAGACATTGAGCAACCAAGACTCACAGAAACTGTCAGCAGATCCCAAAAGATAGGGAATAGAGATGTATTAAGTTCACTCCGAGCCCCCGTGTGTTTGTGTGTTACTGTAATTACTATCATACATCAAGCCACAGGGGCAACCAATCTTTTAAGTGCTGCAAGGTGCTGTATTTACCACTTAAAGAACCAAGTCATGATTAAAGTATCCAATGTTCTTTTATTAGTTGATTAATAAATCAGAGCAGTATACAAGGAAACGCACACTGGCACTGCACAGAAAAACCCAACAATAGTCAATCAACACTATTTTAAGGGAGCTTTGATACATTCAGTGATGATTTTTTTTTTTTTTTTAATCCCACCCTCAGTGATTGATGATGGAAATTCAATGTGTTCAAAGAATCTATATTTTGTAGATCCAGAAAGCATTTGCAGTCCGCACTAAATGCACATTAATTGCATTTGCATCTCTAACAAAGCTAATAGGCAGGGTAATTATGCGCCTTCATGAGGGACTCATGGGTATTTACTGCCCCCTGTTGGTAAGAGGTTGAAATACGCTGTGTGGCACGTTTAAGAGCTTCACCTCTCTAAGCAGGCAGTGAACATTTTGATTACTCTAAACTTAGAAGCTAATCACCATATTGGACAACTTATTGGAAAAAAAACAGCAAAAAAAAACAAGATAACAACTATAATGACATTGACAAAAAAATTAGATCAATCTGTTCTATTTACAACATCCTTGTATTATATTCAACCTGACTTTGCAATAAAATAAAAAAAGCATTATTTAATATATGATCTATTTCATATTATTCATATCAGCTATAATACACAAATACATTATATATTCTATAGCATAAAATAATCTCCCAGCTGTGCATGTGGAACCTTTTATGGCATGTCTCGTCTTTGACAACTTGCAGTGTGGAAAGTGGCAGCCACGTTCATTATTTTTCTTTATGGTAAGGCAACGATGTGGTGAAATGTTACATTTAAAAGCCATTTAAATATAACAAGCCAAGTGTATTGAATTATCTTTGACAAAATGCCAGGCAGCTGAAAAGCAACATAAAAGCAATGTCCTGCATTTTGAGCTTTTAAAAACTTCTATTCATCTTCAATACCACTGTACTACCACTGGACTGTTCACCCGTCCATAACATGGCAAACATATAGACCTTCAAACGTACAGATGCATTTCCATAAAATATGATCATCAAACATTAGACTTGATCCCAAAGATATGCCAGTAAAATATCCACATACTGGGAGAGAAAATATGATCAGTATAAGTAGTAATAGTTTTAGTATTAGTATTATTATTATATTTTAAAATATTGAATATGTTTTTATCTATTTATAGATGTGATAGATTTATTATTTATAGATTTATATCTCGTTTTTATCTTCGTTGTTGTTGGTTGTTGACTCCACGTCAGTTGTTGCTTCCACGTCGGTCGGTGACTCCGCGTCAAACTCCTAAAAGCAAAATTGCTCAATTATAGAAAAGCAACAAAAAGCAATATATACTGAGGAACACAAGATCGTCTTTTGCCTTACCGGTGCAGGGGAGCATCTGCCATGTTGGCCAGGCTCGTTCACCGAAGCTACAGCTTCACTTGTCATGTCAGAAGTTTGGATGGTCGCTCTGCAGACAGAAACAAGAAGGAATCGAGAAATGAAGAGTTGTGTGGTTGCTGTGAAGCGTGGCTTCTGCTCCCATTTCAGCAGATGTTCTGATATTCAGACCAACCCGTCAGGTCAGATTTGGGGTGTTGAGGTGTGTTTGTCGAGGTTCTCTCGACAGCCGGCCGAGTAGCAGCGAAATTAAACAGTGTAAAGGAGAATCTGTGAGGTGACATGCGTTTGTCTTTGATCGCAGCTCTGAGTGCAGTGAGAGAGGAAGAGCCAGTCTCACCCATCAGTGTGCAGCAGTGACCGTCTTTCATTCTCATGATCTTCAGCATCGTGGTCGCCAGCAGTCCACCCACTATTGGCTCTCCTGAAAAGAAAAAAAAGAGAGAGACATTCTCATAATCATGTTGAGTTGCAGCCACACAGATGAAACCACAGGGTGAGTACTTAATGTCATTTTATCAACAGTATAAGTAGTGCAATGTGTCATTATTTCACCGTGAAATTTTTTTTTTGATTTAACATTAATTTGTCATCGGGAAAACTCAATGGATGATAAAAGCTTCTGGTTTGACTTAAAATCAAATATGGACTTCATTATGATGCACAGCTGCTGAAGTGCCCATTAAGAATATGTATTATTATTATTATTATTATTATTATTAATATGATTATGATTGTTGTTAATGATAATAACAATAACAATAATAATAATAATAACAATAATATGTAAAGTACAAAAAATGGAATAAAGCAAACACACTAATCATAAATAATAAACTCTTGCAGTCTCTCCGGTGCCACAAACTCACCCTTTTGCAGATTGATGAGAAGAGGTTTCATTCACGGTGTAGACTGTCATGTTGTCACTGCAAAATAAACACAATAGCGAAAAATGCCACAGGATCTGTTACAAAATCTCATCCACTGCCTGTCCAGGTAATGTGGTACTTGAGCTCAAGCTTTAAATGAAAACTGACTGCAGGCAGAAGAGAAAGAAAACAATTCTCGTCCTCACGGTGCAGTTGGCACAATTCTCCCGTTGCTCAAACCGCTGTCCAGACTAAGGGGTTGAGGAGTGTTGCCATCGGACTGGGAATCAATACTGAGGAGACAAAGGTAGCTTTTAGCCGATTACAGTCTAGACCTCCTATTGTTATGAAAGACGCACACACATCCAGACACATACACTTTGTCTGCCAAGCACACTTGTAAGAGGTCAGAGTGGATGGCCTGTTGTGAGTGAAAACCTCACCTTTCAAGGGGGATGTCTCCTTGTGCATCATTTCCACCACTTCCACCAGGATTCCTGATAGAGAGATAAGCAGTGCTGTAATACTTGTAATAACAAAGACAAAATGTGTAAAAACTTGATGATGTGCCCCTTCCATCACCTCCTGGACTTAAATGCAACAAGAATTTAATCTGAATGAGTTAATCTAATGATGAGTCTAATGAAATAACATCATTATTTCAAATTTTTAGTCATTTTCATCTTTGAAAATTTGGATAAAGCAGTACTAAACAAAGGACTTCTGATCCCTAGCTAACCTTCGGAGAAGGTATTCATAAAGCAGACAAAAACAGACCAAATAGGATTGATTCAGAAATGGATGTGTATGGACGTCCTGCAGATGCTTTGTCTCATTTAGGAACATTAAGATCACGTTTATAAAGATGGAGTTGAAGGACTTCAGACCAGGTTTTTCCTCAGCAAGAGTCACTATTTTCCTACCTTTTATTTATCTTTGCCCTGAAGCTGATTTAATAAACTTTGCCCAGCTGCTTAAATGTAGATTATTGTAAATGTAAGACAAACCTGCTCCTCAATCTTTGGATGAAATGGAATTGCGACAGATAACTGCAAAAACTATGATCATCCTGATTCCTGACAAAGAAAAAAAACAAATCACATGCAAGTTAGAATCTATGTAAGAGCATCTGTATGTAAATGTGTGAATTGCACTCAAAATCAAATCAAATAAAACTTTATTTATATAGTCTTTTTCATACAATGGTTGAAGCACAAAGTGCTTCACAAACTATAAAAATCCAAATAAAAACGCATAGGCATATGCATGCACGCGCACACACACACACACACACACACACACACACACACACACACACACACACACACACGTACACCACCAACCTCAACTGCCAGTATCAAAATATTAAAAAAAAAAAAAATTATGTAAGAGTGACAGGGAATACACAAGACAAATCTCACCCCGGGTCCTTTCTCCAAGAGAAATACTTGATCCCAAGTATCCCAAGTATCCCAATGACAAACAGGAAACCGACACAGAAAATCACACCGACAGTCACTTCAAAACAGGAAAAAAATGCAACAAGTTAGCATGAAGTTTTAAGTTGAGTTATCAACTCACTTATAATATTATATTGGGATCCAGGTATTCAGCCTGAAGTTAATAATTACAAGCTTTCAAATTACAATATGTTGTTTTGTCTGCGGTGTTCCTTGCTGGTTCCTTTGTTGTTTCATCTGTTTAAAAGTAAAACGAGATATAAAGCTTATATTAAGCATTTAATCGAAACACATACACATATATACAGAGTATATTAGTTGACACAATTCATTGCCTTACTGGAAATTTTGATGTTCTCACATTTCTGAACAGTCTTGTTTTCTTTCTAAAAAGCAAAAGTTTATGATGAGTTCATGTTGTCAGACATTTCAAACATTTCACAAACAGTGAGGAGACAAAAACACTCACAGATATAAATGAGCAGTCTATTTTGATGTCGGAGCAGTTTTTTAAGATGATTGATTTGTTGGTGCAGTTGACCACTGTGGCATTTGAAAAGTGAGGAACAAGTTCACCCCAGTCTTTAGTTGCAAGCACAATCTGTCAAGGGAAAAAAATGTAAGTACATCATGAATTTACTTTCCCTCAAACACACCACTTCAACTGTTTTTCTGAACGCAATATGGACAACTACAGAGTTAAAAGCAAATGGAAATACCTCATTTGAACTGACAGCAAAGTTACTGTCATTAGGACAGTCATATTTGTAGTGGAATCCCTGGACACCCTTGATGTCTTCGCAAGAAAACTTTTTTTCAGTGCAACCTGGGAGAAAGCCGAAATAATCAGTGTTATTAACTCGAGTTTAGATTCCCAGTAAAAGTTCTGAACCGACAGGCAGGTTAACCAAAATGAAATGGCACTGAGCACAGTCACGATACAGAATCATAAAGGACAGAAAAAACAACAAACAAACCATGAATAAATATGTAACCATCCTACAACATCACTTACTTAATTGCTGTCCAAAGCAGAAAGTGATCATTGCTGCTATAACACAGATTTGATTGATCATTTTGTCGAAGTAACCCGGGAACTTTTCTTAAATAAGGAAGTGAAGAGACCAGGAAGTGCTTGGCATATAAAGGGGGGGGGGGGGGGGGGGGGGGGGGTAAGGGGGGGGGGGGGGGGGGGGGGTAGGGGCGGGAGCCTTTCACCTCGGCATGGAATATCTTTTTTAGTTGTATCCATCAGCTTGCCTTCTTGTCAGGTTTTTAATGTAGTCACATATCATATAAGTAGATCGCTTCACAAATGTTCTCCACTCCTCAATGTAACACCGACTTCCACTGAGATTATGAAAGTCTGCCCTTTGATAAACTGCTTATAGTGGTTTCACCTGGAGCACTCAGCCGTAAAATATATGGAACGGTGCCAGGACGTCATTCCATATCATCCCCGGTCATAAATTATTTCTATAACTTTTAAAACCCTCTTGCTTCAGTTGTTGGACTGCAGCAGTCGTAATGTGACGCAACCGCCGCCACTATTACATTTGCAGTGAGGCCCGGCAAACACAAGAGGAGGCCCTTGTCAAAGGTCAGAAACATGTGACAGATGGGAGGAGACAGAAACATCATTCCAATCAAAATAAATGAAGACAAGGACTCTGTGCAGAGACGGGATGTGTTTAAAACCCTGGTGGGTGTACAACAGCTGAACAGATTTAATAGGTTTCTGGACCGGGGATGGCCGTCTTCCCGACATCATAACCATGAGAGGACCGAGGCCTCCGAGCGCTCAAAAAGCCCCTTTGTCAGTTCCCCTTCACACAAATACATACACACAAACACAGCGCAAAGACAAAGCACAAGCCACTACAGTGCAGCAACGCTTCATTTACACTGCATCTTCTCTGGTCCAGCGAGAAAAAACAGACCATATTCTGTGCGAGTCAGCCGGGGTCCCTATCTGTCTCTCCCGCTCTCTCCACTCCAGCCATCGTCCATCCCTCCCTCGTGGCCGCAATCCACCCGCACTGCGAGCAAAGAGGTGTTTCCTTCACGTTTATCGCGATGGCTTGAGATTGAGACTGAATAACCTGCGTGGGGGGTGACGAGCTGCTCGGACATTCTTCTTGATCACATGAAGAATGGAAATGACAGGATTAGCAACAGGCATGAATCAACTTGTAGGTAAATACATTTAGTTCAGGCCTCTTGGGGTGGGGGGGGGGGGGGGGGGGGGGGGGTGGATGTGGACTTTTTCAATCATCTGATGTATTTTCCACAGATATCAAGTAACAGTAGGATGCTTGGATATCCTGCCATTCCTCCCCGGCACTGCATAAACAGAGGAAAGCGAATAGGCTAAAAAAAGCCTGTATGGTCAGGAATATACAGTACATGTCCGATGACTCCTTTAACTCCACCCAAGCATCAGCATGCGTCAAATACAAGACGTTTGAAAAAGAGCATCTGCCCAAATAATTACAATTCTGTTGTTTTTGAGGCGTCTCTTCAAGTGTGCCAGCTCTCCTGTTTCATTCATAAGAGCAGTGATGAGAGATAAACAGCTCTCTTCCTGTCTCGCCATCATTCCAGCAACCCTTTGTTCTCTGTGCATGTGAAGGAGGACACTACAGTTTTGGCTCAAAGTTTCTTGTCGAAGAAAAAACTAAACAAAAAAAAAAAAAAAAGGAGGAGGTGAGTATTTCATGAATAATATGTACCAAAGTTTGAAACAAAAACGGGGTTCACCATTTGGGGTGAGTGAGTTGTGGAGTCAAAGCAAAGGCAAAGCAACATCACAAGAATCCTGAGTAGGTCTGAAACAATAGTGCTGCTCAGTACCCTGTTTGGCTTGAGTTTGCATAGCGCCACGACGGTTTCAAAATACACCCAGCAGAAAGTGGACCGCAATCAAAACAATATATACAGACCAGCAGCGACTCCTTCTATAAAAACAATATCATGTTCACACCCCGACCGGGAGGATTTTCTATAGATTATTTAAAAAAAAATTCCAGTCACGTTACACAAGCCAAGAGCTGGATCTGAGAGATTTTGATAGCGTTACGGATATTCCTCAGAAACCTAAAGTCGAACGCGAGAGAGCACTGAGTCAGTAGGGGTGCTTTCAAATAAAATGCTAATATTCATAATCCCTCAATCTGAGTGCAGGACCAAAAGGAGAGGTGAGTTTAGAGAGTGTCAACTCGTGCTGAGAGTGTCCAGTTTGCTCAGTGTGAAGCCTGAAACCCCCACTGGCACAGGTTTGATATCACAAAGGGACACGGCTGCACTGCCAGGAAACACATTAATACTCGCACATAATGACGCACTTACTGAGGAACACAAACACACGAACGGTGTAGCGACGTGTCAGTGCATCCTGGAATACATATGGCACCCAGGCATGCCATGATGTTACATCAGGTCACAACAATGAACACCTAGTTAACGTAAATCAGCATGTCGGAGCAAATATCCTTCACGGGTGCGCGCAGTGGAGCTGTCATAGCAGTGCATGAACACACGGACGTGGGCCTCTCGTTATACAATGCACAGCCCCGACACATCCGAACCCCCCCCCCCCCCCCACCCCCCCTTCGTGCACAAAGTTTAAAGCCACTTCTAATGTCAATGTTCTCTCTCCTTTCAAAACCACAGCTTGGTGAGTCTGGGCACAGCAACCCGATCCTGCTGAGAAAGTCTTATAAAAGGAGGCAAATAAAACAATCCAATCAGGAACACCTCTCCTCCACAGTGCCAAACATTCAATATCTGAGAGATTTGTGCTTCCAGACCGGTCCCCGCCTGGGAGCCTATCGACGTCCTGATACAAAGCAAAGTGAGGCTGCAACATAAAGCCACGGCCCGGTATAGTTTGATGCAACTCTTCTTTTTTTTTTTCACATGCTGATACAGATGTTGCGCAACTTGCCTCGGTTACTATAATCTATTTTCCAGTTCAATCTCCTGAGAGGGATCTCTGTCAGAAAACAAACCTCTCTGTTTGAAGCATGGCCTCTAGTTAAACTTGTTCAACTTCTGCATTTCTCTGTTTAGATCACCCCCCCCCCCCTTTTCCCCTCTGTTTTCTCTCCCACTTTCCCTCTCACTCCATTCCTCAGTCCTCTCCCTGCTCTTTGCTCTCCTTTCCCCCCAGCGTTTCTTTCCTCTGCCGTCTTCATTTCTTTCTCCCCTCCTGTGATTTGCTGGTGGAGTAAGTCTAAGTATTTGGCTGGCCAAACTCGGGGCGAGCGTGTCTTGTTACAGCGATCCAGGCTCTCTGATAAAGCTGTGCATTGTGAAGGATAATCCCTCAGAAACAATCAGGATTTTTTATTTATTTTTTTTTATATCCTGCTCTCCGTTATTTTGGAACCCTCACACACACACATACACACTCACACACACACATAACCACATGTAACCACAGCATGCACGCACATAAATACAACGCGACTCAGTTCAATGAAATACCATTTGTTTTGACACACACGCAAATGCATTAACAAGCACTGGCATGCACCGGCATCAATGGAGTCGTGAGAAAGTATGTGAGAAATTGACATCAGGTTACCCATTCGGTTAATTTTGTTTATGAGCTGCTGGCTGCAAAATGGTTTCTGTTATTCGCGACAGTATCCAAGACAGTCTCACCTCACACTCTGACTGACATGGCAGAGCGTTAAAGGGGACATGGATTTGTAAATATGGAGTTGCTGGAGTGCTGTAAAATGTCAGTTAAGTCAGTGTGTCTATCAGTGTCATGTTTTGTTAGGGCAGCTCTTGTGTAGCTGTTCACACTTGGCTGATCCGTATTGTTAAATAAACAAAGCCTAGTGTTTGGTTGTGCTGTGGATCACTGAGGCACTCACCTGAAAAAAAAAAAAAGAAAAAAAGTGGAGAATAGAGGGAATGAGGGCCGCAGCTCATAGTGAGTGAAAAAACCAAAAAGAAAAACCTTTAAAAGTTATCCCATTTAAGCCAGTTTAATGCAAAACCATTTTAGCAGCAGTCATTTTGAGATGTAATGGCAGGAAAAGCACAGGTGAAATTAATACTATTAACACTGGATGTGTGTTCAGTTAAATAGACACGGTGTCTTCATGGGGTGCCACTAAAGAGTGCAGCTGCATTAAGGTTATTGGTTCCACCTGTGATTTTCCAAGTGAAAATATCAGCAGTGCAAAATGTCTGTCTTAAAAGACCATTTTCTTTCTCTAATACTGTGATTTTGATGCTCTGACTGACTGGTCACAGTAATGACATTCAATCCAATAGACTCCATTAGAGCAGCAGATTTGCATTGTCCACTACATCCATTCATCCCCATCCTTTTTTCTTCTCTCTCTTTAAAAAAAAATATTGTGCTTGTTCCAGTTGTTCAGTGTCAAGACGGATACCTCTGAAGTTTTAGGAATGGGATCGTCTTCCTGTCACAACTACCATTTCTCATCCACCAACAAGAGTTTTTTCTTTCTCTGGCTTTTCCACCGCTGTCATCATCTGTTACCGAAACCAGAGGCAAGGAGAGTAATTACAGGACAGAGTCAGACAGCAGAGCTGTAACTGTCAGGTTGACTTTCGTCTATTACACCCAATTGACTGTAAATGTAAACCATAAAAAGTTGTTGTGGCCCACGATGGTGCAGTGGTTTGCACTTTAGCCTCACGGTGAGAAATCCCTGGTTCAAGCCTTGGCTCATGAGTGTTTCTGTGCGGAGTGCATGTAGGGTTTTCTCCAGGTGTTCTGGTTTCCTCCCACAGTTCAGAAACATTCATCTTAAGTTAATTTGTGACTCTAAATTGTACTATGTGAGTATTTGCCCTGTGATGGACTGGTGACCTTCCCACGACGTACCAGGTTTCAACTGGTTGCAGAAAAAAAGAAAAAAAAACATTATACTGCAGATGGGTGCATATATGTTGTTCCCATCAGGAAAAAAAAATAGTACTAATGAGAGATGCTAACAGACACACTGGATCAGTAATTCACACATGCACGCACACACACACACTTCTCACTCGATCACTTTGTTCCTAACCAGAGTTTAGAGGAATATTGTGGGATGTCTGCTGCGAGCATACGACCGGCACTAAGCTATCATCACATGCACAAAGCACAGATAAAAGGACACACATGCAAAAAGGAAAGAAGCACAGACTGTACTTTACAGTTTCATCGCCCTCTGATGGACTGCAGTGTTTTGTGACCGCTGCACCTTGGCTTTTTTTTATTTTCCACACTAACCATTCCCATCACACTAATTTACAGATAATATAATTCAAGCTTATAAAGCTCTCTCATTATGTAAACAGCCGGTATTTCCAAGTTTTGGAAATACCGTGCAATAATTTCTCTACATTGTACGAAGGTGATTTATGTGGGGCAGTATTTGGTTCAACATGTCAGATCATGAGGGTGAATGCTCCAGTACAAGTTTAAGGGTATGTACTGTCCTAAACATTCAAAGAAATATTCACAACCAGAGGAATATGAATACAATATCAGCAGGCAAGGTCGTGTTGAACACTGGCCTCCATGTTTTGTACACACGACTAATGACAGCTGGATCTCTGCATGTGAGATCAGCTCCTCAGACAAAGATCATGAGCAGTGAAGTCAGTTGTGTACATTTATGAGGTTCACTTGAGTAATATTCTGTCCTAAGTTTGAGTAATAAATGGCTTGTTTTTATAAATCCCCTGTGTGTATCCACATTGACTGAGTGTCATGTCAAAGTTACATTACCACCACATGTGAATGTGTGTGTTGCACAAGGCTTAGTTTGTTGACCTTGGAAGTTAAGATCCTCCTCCCAACTCTTCACTGCAGTCGTCACCGACACCTCCAGGTCCGGGCTATTGTTTTTATTCCCATGATCCTGTTTTTGCATTCCGGTGTCCTTTCAGCAGCCTGTGAGTTACAGAAAAGCACACACACACACACACACACACACACACACACACACACACACACACACACACACACACACACACACACACACACACACACACACACACACACACACACACACACACACACACACACACACACACACACACATGTACAAGCAGTCACTTACATCAATCCTGCAGACTTTCTCTGAAGTCAGCTGTAACAATGACTTCCCTAACACTAATTTAACACTAACTCTCAATCTTAACTTCACCCTAATCCAACTTTGAAACGTGTGTTTTAACCCTGGCTTCCTTCATGACAACTTCTTGTTTCCATAATGACAACAAGCCCCCATTATATGAGTGTTGTAAACCAATTTAAATTCCCACAACAGTCAATATACCCACATTCCTATAAATTATGCATGACTGACATTGACTTTAAAGTTAACTGTAACAACTATAATCTATGTAATTCTAATCATAGTCTCCCCTTAAGTAACAACACCAAAATAATGATTTTTCTTGAGACCTTTTGTCAAACACATGCACACACGCACTAAATATCTCTCCCGCTCCAGACAGCATTGTATAAACAAAACATTTTGGTATCTGGACTGGCGTGTCTTGTCTCGAACAGATACGTTTGCATTGCTGAAGAATGTCATGTCAAAATCCAACTTGCATGTTATTATCCTGAATCAAGTTATATAACCAGTTAGATGTGTTCCTTTATGGTTTTCTTGGAGAAAAACAGTAGATCCCAGAAACACTATCTTGCAGGTGAACTCAAAGTACAGGTAATTCAGTCATGCTACTTTAAAACATTTAATCTTAATGACATAACACACATTGTGTCACCGGGTCGTATCAGATAACCGTTTTTCTATTGTGTTGGACTTTCATAATACTTCTTTCCTCTTGCATATACAACAATATGGGTGTGTTTTTACACATCATTGTTTATTGTATAAGTAATTTGTCTCTGCAGGAACTGCTGTTACCTGGCAAAGCTAATATGCGAAAAAAAACAGCTGTTATTTTGTTTTCTCTGTATTACAAATCTTGTCACAGACGTTTATGCAACTTCGTCTTTTATTATTTTACATACTTACTTAATATGAATATAAAGTTTAAAACCACCAGCAGCCTCATCCAACCAGCAGTATTTTGTGTGCAGAGCACATGCCAGTGTCATCACATCACACAGTGACACTGTCCTCATCAGATAGGCTTTGCAATGTCTCTGTGCACATGAGCTGAACTGATAAAATAAGTGTGCAAATGACTTTTGTGTGTTTGAGGGAAACCACAAACAGGCATCAGTTGATTGTCGTTGTTTGTTTTGTTTTATTTGAGCAAAGAGAAAGATGCTTTCCATAATCAGTAACATACAAACCACATTAACCCCCCCCCCCATCATATAAACATATTAGGATATAACGGCTATTACCAGGGCATTCTTGATAAGAGCTTTAATAATATGCATAGCAGTGAGCCTGCAGGAGCAGGTCTGAACCAGAGCATACTAAAGAGTCCATTAATCCTTTTTAATTCTATTAAGAAATGGTCTATAGCTGGATAAGAGGCCGGAAAAGTTCCAGAGACTAAGTCTGTAATACCTTGGAGATGCCGGGCAAAAAAAAAAAAAAAAAAGAGCTCTCACTTAACAGAAAAAAAAAAATATATAAAATTTCTTCTCCTTTTTCAAACGGAATCAATTTAAAGCCTTAAACAGCTTTTACTTTGCAGCAAACCAACATAAATCGAATCACACAATGGCCATGAAAGTGCTTTTTCATTTTAATTACAAGAACTACGACCTTGCTTAAGCCAAATGTAATTGAGACATTCTGCACATTTCCTCATGGAATTATCATCAGGTAAAAAAAAAAAGAAAAAAAAGTTTCCTCACACACAGACACATGCATACAGATATGCAGGTGAGCTACGTGCCTTCTGCCACACACTTGTGCGATTTGAATCTGCATGAGCATCTGCTCAGCAGATTTTCTTTTTCACTAATGTCCACAAAATCAGATTCTTTCAAAGGAATTTACAAAAGAATGAGGGGGGCGGTGGCTTTAATTTTCTTTTGCAGTGAAGCATAAAGACATCGATGGCTTTCACCTGTTGAGATAAGATTTCGAATTACCCCCCCCCCCCCCCCCCCCCCCCCCCCCCCATCCAAACCCTCTTTTAAATGACCACAGGGGTGGCTACTGTTCTACTGTGTGCACAATCACTGCCGTGTAAATAGTGAGGCCCTCCTGACTGGACCCCAGTAATCTGAACACAGAGAATCTGCCTCTGCTTGTTGACTTCCATCTATTTCCACTATAGGCCAAAGGGTTAGTTTGGAGTGCGCCAGTCACAGTGTAAACGAGATGTCATGTTTGACAGGGTGTGTAAGCTCAACGCGGCTCGGCTCGGTCGCACACACCTAAACAGAAGACAATAACAAGCTGCGAGGTTGACAGAGAAAGCCGTACAAGAACCTGTCGCAAAAAAAGCACAGGCATATACATTGCTCGGCAATGAAATGTGGCTCCTTAGCTACAGTATTATGAAAGAAAACAGGCCCAAAAACCATGATCACATTCTTTCCCACCCTGACACCCCACACCCATCACCCTCACTCTCCCTGATCGCCAACCCCATCTGTTCTGCCAACTGCTCTATTACACTTTCCCCTTATTATTGGACTACTTTTTCTGCTCGTCCCCTTACCTTACAGCTATTACATTTCTCTTTTGCCCTCCCTGTCTGAACAGGGCCGATTTTTATTCTCCCCTTTGAGCCTGGAAGGAGGAGAGAGAGAGAGAGAGAGAGAGAGAGAGAGAGAGAGAGAGAGAGAGAGAGAGAGGGAGAGAAATGAAAGAAAATGCCTTTGACGCTCCAACCTGTATCTGGCTAAGCATCTCCATGGTAGCATGACCCCCTGAAACAGTCTATCACGCTCCACTGCACTTGAAAAGAACCCAGTGCAGAGAAGGGGCAGAGCGAGGAAGAGTATGAAGAGGACAGAGAGAGAGAGAGAGAGAGAGAGAGCCAAGATGGAGGAAACTGAGTGCACTGGAAGGGAAGCATCCAAACATAACACATTGCTAAGTCACTTATCATTTCAACGTTTATGTTCATTTTTACCCAAATGTCCTCACCTCCTCAGAGTCTGGAGCCTCATGTTGAAAAAAACTAATGGCTGCACACGGACTGACTTTAATGTTGTGACACGACAATATAGTATGTTCAGTAACTCTTCAGTCTACTGACAGCAATAATAACGGAGATCGGCAGAAGTTAAAAACATTCAACATTCATTTTAATGGTTTGGTTTTTTGAGTACAGTGGTTATTTTTTTGCCAATGTGGCATTCACAGACAAAACGAACAAAAAACAATAACTGGGAACACATACACACAAAAATAGCTTTCTGATCATAACTGTGGCTCAGTCTAGTAGTTACACAACAGGTACACAAAATAACCCTCAAACGTAAATACAAACACTCACATAAACATGTAAAAACTGTCCAAAACTTGAACTAATACTCTTGAAATTCTGTGTGGTTTATAAAATGTCATAGCTATTTACATTCAGTTTGAATAATTATTGATTCACGATTAAAAAAAAAGGGGGGGTTGGGGGTATGAGCTTGACAATAACAAAAAATAAACACTGATTATTCAAACTTGTGATAAAATATATAATAGTGATTATAATTAGAAGGTTCTGTTATCTATGTTCAAGTGCTATTAATTGAGTTGCGCAGGAGGGCTGCAGGAGGTCGCAGCCACACAGCTCCTGTCAGAGTGGCATAAATCAAGGTGCAGCTCAGAGATTGGAGTCCAGGGGGCAAAAGTCAGAGGTTACAAAATTCAGTCAAACCTCCAGCTCTGAGACACAAAGTGGTTAGTACAGAAAAGGCGGCAGTAAAGGTGAGCCTCCCGGTCAGATTTCTTCCCCTCGCTGCCTCGGTTAATCGGGAAAAATAGAACATTGTATTACAGCACAAATACTGCTTCTCTTTGCTTACATACAGGTTATAGTTTAATCATAGTGATGAGGGCGGTCTGGTTAGAGGAGTGGAGCGTCAGGCCACTGAAGGTAAAGAAGGTTAGGACTGGATGCCAGTTCTTGTTCCTCATCACTGCCAGTTGTGTCACTTTGTGACAGACGTGGCACTCGCTGAGGTCGGATGGTCTCAGTTCACAGCTGCTGGGTGATGTTTTCCAAGCTTAGCAGAGGATCAAAAACAAAGAGGAGGCCGGCCTGTTCACGTCTGTTACACAAGACTAAAGAGTGGCCAGTTCTGCTTTGAAAGAGAACAGGATTCACACACCAAAGGCCTCCGTCTCAAAGAAAACAAGTTCAAACTGGCAACTTTCAATGTTAGCAGCTTCTAAAAATCCTCTTGAAAAATATACTTTCATTTTTTTTTCTTTTGTTTTATATACATATATAAAAAATATCTGTACTACTATGCAGTTCTTTCACTGGACGGGTTTGACTTAAAAGTCAATTGTGCTTTACAATGTATTTCACGTGTGAGAGTGTGTGATTGTGTGAATGTGTCAGGTGAATGCATTTTGTGTGTGTGTCAATGCGCGCGTACGTGTAATGTGTATTAGATCGTACTCTTTAATCACATCCTTCTCTTGAAAACGATTCCCTTTCGTCAAACTACACTTTCCTTCCTCTCACTGCTCCTCATCTGTGCTGTTTGCTATTTGCCCCTGTATTTCTACAGTCCATTTTCCGTGTTTTTTCTTATTCCTGAAATGACTGCGTGCGCCAGCTAACACACAGTTTGCTGGCTGGACAGCGGGCTCTCCAGGGACATGCTGGTGGGAGACAGGTCTGGACGGGTGCAGGGCTTAAACATGGAGGAGATGTAGAAGGCCTGCAGGCACAGACAAAAAACAACAACAACAACAACAAAAAAACACGTTAGGAAAGATACACAGACCACACATGCTGTCAATCATTTGCTGTTTATAACCACATGAGGAGGTCATGGGGGGGGGGAAACAGAGTGAGGGAGTGTATTGTTTGAGCTTGGTCAGTCAATAAAAGGAATAGAGAAACAAATTCCATAAAGGCAAAGATTAGACGTTGCTCAGAACAATTTAGACTTTCAACATACCACCCAGTATGCAGTGAGCCCTCCCTGGATGAAGCCCGTGAGGACATCAGTGGGGTGGTGACGGTAGTCAGAGATGCGGGTGAGGCCAGTGTAGATGGCGATCATCACTAAAAGGAACTGTATTAATGGACGCAGTAGCCGAGCTCCTCGCCACGAAAGCCGCGCCTGCAGGTAGAACTGCACACAAACAAGATAAATATAGGGATTAAAAATCAAGTGAGCTATTGTGTGATTGTGTTTTCCCAAATAACATAAACCAGTAATTGTGTCTAATGACTTTATAAGTTCTGTAAACACAGGAGCAGTAAGTCATGAAAACCCATTCAATCTGCTACCCAGAGAGGAAAGAGAAGCAAGGCGTGATTTCATTAACACATTCTAGACCCCGTTTCCTCCTTTTGTTCATCCTCATCCCCTGCATGATCGCTGTGGCTCAGAGTGGATGTTTGTGTCGGTAGAAACGGGGTCACAGGGCGAGCACGATGCAGACGCGGGGCCGGCTTCATGAAGCGGTTGGAAGTCTGTCTGGGCCCATCGGCCACGGAAGAGCATGTGGCCTACATTCCTGCAGAGAAGCGGACCCTTGCCACGTCCTACCCTCCCTCCTCTGATCCCAAATGAGAGCAGGTGTCGCTCCTCCTGCCTTGCATACAAGCAGCTGGCCAGACTCGAGGTGGCATGTAGCTACAGGTTCGACACATTCTCCTCAGGTTTTCTGCAGCCTATTGAAACTCCAGCCAACAGCAACCCGGCATGTGAAGCTGTGTTTTTGTGCTTTGCAGAGTGTGTGTGTGTGTGTGTGTGTGTGTGTGTGTGTGTGTGTGTGGGTAGAAACAATGGCATAAAAGGGGATATAAACTAGCTACAACAAACCAGTCACGTTCTTGTTTTTCTCAAACCACTTCTTTCCTTTTTCTTTCTTTTACATCTCCACTTTTTTTTTTTTTTAAATCTACTTCATTCAGTTCCACCGTCCTCATCCTTGTTTCTCCCTTTACAACTGAGAATGGCGCTTTTCATTTGGACTTCTATAGCGGAGAAGTACAAGTTGGAGGAGAGGTTTTCATTTTCTACTCTCCTCTGCAAGTTTTTAAAAGCGCCACTTACATTTCGATAGTTTTCGTGTAGCTGGTTAAAATAAATCACCTGTTTAATTAAGGATTCGTGATGTAGTGGACACGAGGAATGTGAAGTTTTTATAGTGAAAAATGCTCCTTTGTCTCCTTTAAACTGTCATTTTTCTCTCACAATGTACCCCTGACTACTGGGCACTGTGCGGTGTGGGAGAAAGATGAAGAGTTGGGGGGGGGGGGGGGGGGGGGGGGGGGGGGTGAGAGGGGAGGCAGAAAGGGTGTCTATTGCTGAAAGAAGCCTGTCGATCTCTCAGCGGGCATATTCAGCCCTCCACCCCCTCCTCTAAATGAGACCCACAACAAGGCCTCCTCTGTCTGTGGAGTCTCTTCATCTATTCATGTTCCCTGTGGAAAACATTCTCTCTCATCCCCCCCCCCCCCCCGCCGCCGCCTCCTCCTCGTTGCTCGCTGTCTCACCAGCTCTTTCAGTTGGAAGCAGAATGCCTGGAGAGAACTGCTGCGCTCAAAGATTTCCTCCCTCATGATCAGGAAGCATGTCTTGGTGTGTGCTACCGCATCTTTAATTAGCTTAGTTAGTAGTTGCACACACTGTTCTCGGCCTCTAGGGACTTGTGTTGTGTTTAATAACGAGAAAGAAAGTAAGAGCTATAATATTCCCCCTCCCGTGTAAACACAGTGCCAAATACTGTAATTACACAACATGAGCTCAGGTGAAAGTGAAGGTCACACTGTGTGTGTGTTTGCATAGCAGAGGTGACTTACCGCCAGGTAGAGCATGGTGTACATGGCGAAGGAAGCGTGGCCTGAGAAAAATGACTTCCTGAAAGACAAGACCAATAAAAAGAGGCTGAAGATTACACATTGACTATGCAAGGGTAGTCACAGTGTGCTCAACCTTTCGTAAACAATTAATTTCTGGAAAATGAACCCAAACCACAAACCTTGCCTCTTCCACCATCTTTGCTTTGGGCTGCCTGCACTGGACCTCTGGCACGTAGCTGCCGTGAGTGCAGTTAATGGACGCATAGGTGATGTCACAGACCGCGAGGAAGTTAGGTCGGAGGCGACCCACGCTCAGCTTGGCCATGTTGGTGAGAGACTGACCCACACAACAGCCAAACAGGAAGCTGCCCAGCTCCTTATACAGACACGACACGTAACGGTTTCGAATGAAGGCCCGCGAGTGCACCCCTCGAAAGCGAACGCGGTAGCACTCGCCCAGTGCGATCTGCGGAGAAGACAAGACAACTGTGACTGTTCATTCCCATCCCAAAGCGTGCTCTGACGCTTGACGTTACAAAATCAATGTGAAGTGGTTTTTGACCCCATGTGTGAACACTTAGAAGGTGTCATTGACTTACTGTTAGGCCTGTAATGACTATGCCACCAGCGATCAGCAGGCTGTCGGGGATGGCCTCTATATCCACGTAGGGGTAGGTGATGCTGGAGTCGCCGCAGAAAAAACCTCGTCTGTACGGCGTTACCGCCTTCAACTCGCAGGCAAAAAATGGGATGGAGGCTGAAAGAAAAAAACAAAAAAAAAACAAAAGATGGCTTGATTAATATCTGAGCAATAAGGACAAAGGTGGACATGGACCAAAAACATCAAGATGAAAAGATAATTGGTATATTCGCTCCCCACAAAGGTGGCTTTCTCCTAGCAAGCAGGAGATTGACATGACATGCAACATAATAAGGGGCGCTGCATTTATGTTTTTCAATCATTTGGTGACATGATTCCTGGGCATCGAGCATTCCACACATAGCTGCCTCCACCGGAGGAGCACGGCAGAGGGGAAGGGCTGGCAGAACGTAGACAATCATGCTGCATAGGGGCGCAACATTGAGAAAGTTAAACAAAAAGAAAATCTGAGCATACTGAAAGACAACAATGAAGTTGCTGTGCAATAGAGCAAGCCGCCGAACAATGACACATTGTTCCTGCGAAAAGAAAACTTACAAAGAAAATTACATAGTGATCTTTTTGGGCTCAGTGTTGCAATTACAAAGTTGTATGAACATTAACTTTAATGTTGCAATCTATTTGGCATATTTTCCTACCTTGCACAAGCCATGTCCCAGCATTTAAGCAGGTTCGGGTTTATTTCTCGTGCCAAATCAACGCTCAGATGAGTTGCAGTTGTGAAAAGTGAATCAGTATAATTTGTGTGCCAACATTTGTACGACACCGCAGTTCCTGCGGGTTGCTAATTATAGGGGATCAACAACAGGTGAGAAGAGGCGAGGCCTGGCGAGTTTAAGCAAACAAACCTTTCAGTTTGGAGGTGAAAGTTCAGGGGGAGAAAACTTGTGCAACATTTTAATTACAAGAGGGGAAGCGAGGTCTGTACCCCCCCCTCGACTGAGGGCTGAGCGCCGCGGCTTCTTATCCTGCTTTGTACTTCAAACTAATAGCAAAAAAAAGTTAAACCTTTAAGGGCTTGCCCAGCGTGGTCTATTTCTCTGTCCCTTATCCCATATCCCCTTGTCACCCTGTGGAATGCAGTGAGAACATGGGACTAATCATTAACCTCTGTGCCGCTCCCTGTCATCCCGGGCCTGCTGGTTGGCTGGAACCAACCCAGGCCAAAACACTGCTCCTGCCAGGGAATCGCTCAGCCTACGTGACAGAGCTGTGCACAGGATACACGTTTAAAATCAGGACAAGAGGCCTGACACGACAATATACACTCAGGCGCACAGACAATGGCCTGAAAACCGTTCCGTAACCGTGTGTCTTTTGACTGGAGGTAAGTCAGTTAAAGAGAGTTCATCTTCGTCGCGGTTTCCCACACTGGCTAAATCGGTTGAAGTTTGGATATTTGCTCAGTTGTTTCACGACAGCCTATGGAGAAACACAGTCGCACATTTAACAACCATGTAAATATATCCAAGATATTTATCTGACGAGGTCAGCCAAGCGTGTGTTCAAAAACAATCTATACTATAATCAGCAGGATGTGTTCGTGAACTCTTCAGTCAGAGTCAAGATGACCCATCAGAGAGACAAAACAATGGAAGAAGCAGGCTGCCCTTCATGTATTTCAATAGATGTTAAGAAAGCAAAGAGGAGGGAACACGAGAGGGAAACACGCTGAAGACAGATAGCAGAGGCTGTGACGCCAACAAAGAAAGCAGGAGAGATAGGAAACACCTCTCATCTGACCCCGATCTCTCGCTCGCCGCATTCAGACGCCACGTCTACACGCAGCTCATCTCACACACACGCCCTCACTCACCCCAGTCTCACACTTGATGAAACGCATCGACATACATGTGATGTACATGTTTTGTGTGTATTAGTCAATTATTAATTCATATGAATGCATCCGTTCATGTTTTAATTTGACGTTCTCGCCAAGCTGTGTATAGTGGAGCTCGACAATCTGTTAAAACAGCACAATGAAATTATTGACTATTTGATAATAAAGGAAGTGTCTATGAGGCTGTTCTCTTTTACAGGTCCTCACCACAGCAAGTCACTGCTACACGAGGCTGCACTAGTTTTTACTCAAAATGATCTTCCTGCAATGACAAGTTAACTGAATTCAGGACCTCTACACTCAAAGTCATCACCTAATACAATATGTATAAGATGTATACAATATATAAGAATTGATCATTTTGAGTTTTCTGGACATTATGCTCGTCTGGTTATTGATCTTTGGGATTTCCTCAATCCAAACATCCATATCTGAGTATACCGTACGGAAGTGGAGAATTGCAGACATGTGATTTGCTTCTTTCCTGGCTCTCAATCAGAAGGTATGATGTTTTTCATTTAACGTGTTTCAGATGAAATCCCCCAAACAAAATCCAGCAAAACCTCTTTGATGCAATTTGAAGAGCTTTCTAAGATTTCACAGTCAGTCATGATGGATTTGCTATTTCAAACTCATGTTTTTAGTCCATTTCATTATTACTGAATGCTGATGAGATCCTGGTGTTAAATATGTAATAGAATATTTCAGCTGTAATGACATGAGTTTTGTGCTCGATATGAAGCTTTTCAGTTCATATCATCCATTAACCGCTTCTATACATCTCTGGTTTCCACAATATGGCCTGCCCTCCCTCAGTAATCTATATTGTGCAGCACTGACAGACAGATAATGGATAGTGTCTCCATTAAGGCCCAACGAAACTGCAGTTGCAGCCGGAACATGGATTTATAAACGGATCAATTTTCAATATATATATATATGGTCTAATGGGATCTGTAAAGTACTGAACTAGATGGAGGTACACTTTATGATCTCCTGCCTGCTGACACTAATGGCTTATGTCGTCCCATTTCTGTGTTACATCCATGTACAGGCTTGCCACCGATGTGCAGGGAACAGTGGTCAGTATACTGCAAACAAAATCTACCTCAGATGGACTTGTGCCGCAAAATGTCACAGCAGCCCAGAGCTGGGAGAGGTCGCATATAAAGTTGAAATAACTGCATGAGAGAAACTGCGAGCTTTTGTGTCACGGTAAACCTCCATACTTGGCAATTACATTGAAACAGTTCTCACAACAAGACACAAAAACACTCAAGAGACTCTCACATCATCTGTCAGGCAGCTGTGAGCAAACCTCTGCACCTGGCCAAGGCATGCTCAAAAGAGAGCCAGAGCAGGAAGGCCTGCGAGGGGATCCAGGAGGAGGCAGAGGAGTGGGTCGGCTCACACAGCCAGTCCAAAAAGTGCTGCTTTACTGGGCCAAACATTCAAAGCAGGAATGCTTTCAAATAGTCAAAAGGGACAGAGAGACAAAGAGCAAGAGAGGGAAAAGCAGAAGGAGGAGAAGAGGGGATATGTGCCTCACTCTGAGAAACTCTTCTGGTTCTAATTTACACATCTATGACCACAGCCCAGAATGAGCTCACTGTGAGAGGAGAACAACAACTAATGCAAGAAAAAGAAAAAAACAAAAAACACTCATAGAACGAGAGAGAGAGAGAGGGTGAAAGAGGGCGTAGTTAAAGGAAAAGTGCAAAGAAAGAGGGCGTAGTTAAAGGAAAAGTGCAAAGAAAAAGTTGGCAAATGGTCGCTATTAAGCAACGCTTTGAGGTCATATTGCCCAACAGCTGTTAATCAATACAGTGTCAAACGAAAAAAACTGGGTTGAAAATGCCTGGCCAGGAGGCCTGAAAATTGACAAATGGGGGTGAAGCCAATAATCCTGGGGGTGAGAGAGAACTGGAAAGATGGAGCCAAGAGAGATGCACCAAGGATTTCTCCATGAAGAACAGCAGACGGAGGCGATTAGTGGTGGTTCTGGAATGTGAGGGTCAGAGATCTGGGCTCTGCTGGGACCCGCTCTGTAAACACGACCCCGCCTCAACCAGCAGAATACCCCCCCCCCCCAACACACATACAGACTCGGCACACTCACATGCACATAAAAACCACACATGGATGCAAACAAACCAAACCCGCAGCCACATAGACTAACAGACAACCAAACAAACCACACACACACACACAAAAAAAAAAAACACCTGGGGAAAAAAAAAAAAAAATTAACCAAGCAAATAAACCAGGCTGGAGTCAGTAAACCATATATAATCAAACAATCCACAACTCATGCATCAAGACAAACAGATCACTTCCTTTCAGAGGCCGGCATCGGCTCCTCTGATGGTGTGGCTGTTGACAAGCAGCAGGTCAACTTCATAGATTAGCACGACACAGCCTCAAGCCACGTCTAACCCACAGTAATGATCATCTGCTTCACAGCACCCGATAATAATTGACGATGCAGGCCTCGTTCCACATTCGCCCTTTGTTAGAACTGGAGGACAGTCAGCTGGTCACTTGTCGTCACAGGTCCATCTGGCCCGCCGTAGAACTGGGCAGTAGTTGGGGATACAGCACTGTTCACGGGTGGTCCACATTCACGGGGCCGCCGCAGTATCTTACCAAGTTTCCCCAACTCAATTTCAAGCTGCTTGTTTACATTTAAATCACCTTTTTTTTTTTTTTTTTTAAGCGTGGGGACTGTTGGCGTAATTTAACTTTGTGCAGGCACGGTAATCTCTTGTAACGACATTATAGGGAGCAGCACAACAGTCGGTCCAACATGCTCATAAACAGACTCAGCAGTTCAAGTGGGTGGGCTCGTACAAAAACTAGCGCAATAAAGATGTTAACTGCACAAAGCCGTCTCTATAAGCTAGTCTTGGATTGCTATTTGATTTAATCCGCCTTCAATGTGCGTCAGGTACTTAAACAGCAACGCCAAGAATGTTATGTTTCCCAAAAGTCCGCTTCAAGACATCAGAAAAGAATCGCATATGACAAAAGCTTGAGAACTCAAAACACAAGAGACTGACAGTCAGGAGCAAAAGCTGTTACACTGGAGCAAAAGTGACATGTAAGCAGAGTTGAACTCATTCATGTCAAGGGTGGGATTATAAACAGCAAGAAACCCTATTAATCGACAGTGCAGAAGTTCCTGTTCTTCGTTTGCGGTCCAAACCAGGTAAAGAAGAAGAGCACTGGCCTCCTGCACCTCTATCTCTTCCTGCATAATTAGCTGGATTGTTCTGAGAGACTCCGGTGTTTTGTCTGCCCTGATGGCATCCAAGAACAAAAAGGTACTGAGGAGCCATCTCGGCTGTTTGTTAATCATCCTTTATCATCAACATCTGCTACAGCTGGACTCCACGCGGTCTGTTTTAGTTTAATTTATCATCATGGATCCTTCGTCACAGATGCAGAGGGACCAGTGAGCCGTGCTGCTCGGGTTCATTTATTTCCCAGAAATCACAAACTAATATTGATCTTTTTTGTGAGTTGAATCCAAAAATCCCCATATCGCTAAATAAAAACCAACATGAAGTTTTTTTCTCGCAACAAGTACATTGGCCTTAAAGTAGTTTTGCCATCATCTCGTGCCCAGAGGTGCTCTGGCTTGTTGCTGTTACCACTGGCCAGTGGAGACACGCTTCCCACAGCTGCTTCTGTTCTCTCCACACTTCACTGACCTGCTTCCTGGAGCCCAGTTCTGGAGCTCAGGGCATGAGTGGTGAGTTTTGAAGTGGGCTGTCTGTCTGTCTGTATGTCTGCCTGTCTGCTTCAGCAGGAGCATAAAGGACCCGCCGCTGTGGTATGTACCTTGGAAACTTTAAAGGAGTCCTCTGGTGGATTTGTGGTGTGAAGGTAAGGGTGTGCGCAGTGAGGTGAGGGCTGGCTGTCTGCGATGTGAGAACAACACAGTTCTAGGGCTGCTGTTGAGGTATGTAGCATGAAGCAGACTGATGGTGGTGGTAATGTTTGTGTGGGAAGAGGTGAGGGCTGCAGGGCTGATTTGTCAGCGTCGCGGTTTGCAGGGGGACAAGCAGCTGGAGCAACTTCACAACAAGTTTCGTCTGAGAGGATAAATGGCAGGAAGACTCCGGCAGGTGAGGTGTGACATGATGATGAAGCGGTCACGATGATGAATAACCCAGCAATGGAGCCAAGAGGGGCTGCCTCAGTATTCTTATTGGGGGACAGACAGAAGACCACAAGTCATTAGTTCTGACAGATGCAAAGACAGGGCTGCAGCCTGCATTTGAAGTCAGGTACAGAGTTTGATGCTGAGCCTCATCACACCCATTCCATCTAATGAGTACTGAGGATTAGAGTGCGACACACATCTTCATTCACTCATTACAGCTAATTCCTATGGACCACCCCGGGCACTTATGGAACCGTCTTCTAAGAGAAGATTGCAGCTGTCTCATTAAAAGTACATTTGAAGCCGTTTGCTGTCTGAACCTTTCCGATGCATTTCTGAGTACTACTTCCTCACTCGGACATAAACAGACAGCTGTATATGCGATCCCTCAGGCGCCCGTGGGTCTGACCTCCGACCCCTACTGTAGCTGCTCAAACCCTTAGTCTCTTTCCGTAACTCACTCCGCTCTCACTCCCTGGGGCTGCTCACTCGTTCAGGCTCTCACTTGCCCCTGTGAGGCATTCTGAGGCCTGAGCTGATGCTAACGTACTAATGGCTCATGGAAAGACGCGCGGGAAAGTACAGTGAATGGGTCTGTGTGGTCGGTTGACGAGAGGGTGCACCTAATGGATTCCCGAACTTCTGCATGCTGTCGAAGGAGAAGCAGATACATTAATATAGTCACGAGGGTGGGTGAGCAAAATCACTTCTTCCACTAGCTAATGATGTGACGGAGCCACTTTTAATGGCTCTCCATCTGTCAGCCGCAGAGTGACGCCAATGTGTTCCATAACTTCAGATCCTGAGACGTGCAGCCAAACAGTACCGGCAAATTTGTCAACAAACAGCAAGCACATGGCAGCTGTAGAAGGGAGTCTGCATTAACAGCCATAATGACTCACGCACACAAAAACATCCACACCCACACTTTTACTAAAAGGTACACACACACATACACGCGTGTGCACACATATAAATAGACACACACACACACACACACACACACGTAAGAGAAAATTGAATATTTCTGGGCCTGTAAAAAGCAGCATGCTGTGACGTGTTGGCCTCTCGCTGTCTCAGTAACTTGGCAGCTTTCGGTGCCAAAAAACCTGAACAAAAAAATCCTCAAACGTAACCCCGCCACCAGCTCGAAACGTGTGCGCACGCGCACACGCACACACACACACACACGCGCGCGTGCACTCGCCGGACACCGTCAGACCCAAAATAGAGCCTGTCTGAAGAAAGGTGGAGGGAAAAGAGAAGGATGTAGAAGTGGAGATAAGCCGGAAAGAGTTAGCGCTTTGTGAGTTCAGATCTCTCGGGTAGATACGAGGCTTGTTGTCCTGGCATGCTGCTTCATGTCTGAGAGAAAAAGCATTCACACAGAATGACAATCGACTCGATACCAACTTTCTCTTTCTCTCCTATCCATCTATTGGCAAAGTACCAAATTAATAAATCAATGTCCTTTTGGTAAACAGAAAAAAACATCCACATCTACGAAAGTGTTTTTTGGAATTGGGTTAAAGCCGGCTAACTTCTTACGCATGTCAGCGCTGTGTTAAAGTGATGTCGTTTGGTAATTAACCTCAAGAAGAAGGTCAAGCCCAGAGGTATTCGCAACATTCGAGTATGAGCCATATAAGCTAATGGCGGCTTCTCAAGTACCACTTCTATTCATTTCCCAATTACCCAGCGGAGTGTCAATAAATGACTTTATTGGGGTGATGACAGCATAAAGACCACCTGTGCGGGAGGGAAACAGCAGTGCTGGTTGGAAAGGCTTGTCCCTGCATGCTTGTCAGAAATGACAAACACCCAAATCCTCCTGACCTCTGGGTAGTTTGGACACTAGATCTGAGGTGCAGCCACAGGGCGCCGATTTTGTCAGCTCTCTTTTTAGTCAAACCCCCGCAGTCCTAACAGGAACCCATGTAAGCACTTAAATGGACTGAGACGGTTTTATTCTGCACCTCACCGGGGAATGACTCGTACTGAGCTGAAACAGAACAATCTATCTTTGTGAAGCATCCATCATAAACATGTGCAAACAGTCCCACTGTCCTATGACTAAAAGAGGTGCATAACAATACGGGAAGAATACTTTCCCTTGTATACCAGCATTCAGAAGACAGACTAGAGGTCCATTGCAATAGCACAACAGACTAACGTTACATTGCCACAGTGAATGTAAAGCAAATACTTCTGACACATGGGGAGACAGCGATAACCTCAGACATGGTGGAATCCCTCTCCAGATGATCACATAATGAGGAGGGATGCTTCGGGGTAAATTCCACAGTTACAGTAGTGAATGAGCCCCTTCAAAGGGTGAATAATGCTGGCGGGTCAACTGTCTAGAGGAACTGATGATGGCATTTTAAAGGGAAAATCGGGTTAGTCAGAGATAAGAAGATTAAGTGAGAATGAAGGGCCCAATTCATTCCCAATAAGTGATGACATTCCCTGCCAAATGTACACGGATGAGGCAACGCCAGGCCTTCGCCGATAACTAACGTGATGGCTGGCAGGACAGAGACCGACAGAAAGACTGATGGGAATTGATAAGTAACCTAATAGTTCAAAGTGCAATCATTCACAAGAATAGTTGTAACGCTGCAATAGAGGAAAAGATATATCGTGCCCTTGTGTACACAGGGTGTAATAAACGATTCACTCCGCGACGCATGCTGTGCTTGTGCCGAATAAAAAACGCTGATAACGAACGTCTTTGAATGGGCCTCCTCTAACATCTTATATTTTCACGTCAAATTATATATAAAACCAAGAAAAAGGTGTAAGCTTTTATGTCACGCTGTTAAGGAACAATAGAGACTCTCAGTTGAGTCCAGCTTCCTGCTGAGAACTTCTGCTTCGGTGTTGTTATCTGGTCCGAGGACAATAAAAAGGTTTCAGGGCATGCTGTCTCGTGTGGAAACACAAGTGGCGTGCTTAGTTAGTGCCCGAGGAGAACCCAGGCAGACACCATTTCCACTTTTTGTGCAGACTGATGCGAGATTGCAGCCCACTTCCTCAACCGAGAGTAAAGCCACTGAGAAGTGTGCAGCGTTAACTGCTAATAGCATACCTGCAGGGTTTAAGAATAAGGCGCCAATGAAACAGAGTGTGTCACATTGTTGTTTTGTTTGCCAGCCTGCTCGTGGTGCTTTAACTGCCAGCATGCCTGAGACCTGTCAGTCTGCCTCGACGGGTTCTGCTTCTCCATTTGCTGCCGGTCCAAATAATCACCTACGCTGGTACTCCCTTCACAGTCATGTGAGATGACGGCATGAAACATGTGATATATTTTGCTTCCATCGTCAGCAAGGATAGATCGTAGCCATCAAGATGACTTTTCAGGCTTACGGGGGATTCCTGATGACTCCTTGCTCGACTATACAGAGCTGGCGAAAGTCGAATCACTTGAATAATGTACAAGGTGAACCGAGTTACCTGCACTTGAATGATTGATTCGTCTTTAGAATGGATTTCTAGGAGGAAATAAATTCTGTTTCCCCTTAGTTTGTGTAGTAAATTAATGCTTAATAGATCAACATTAGGCAAGCAAACATACGCTCATATTTGACACGCTTATGAAAGTTCTAAGTGACCATAAAGTTTACACTATATGTTACTGCAGTATAAATCAATTTTTGGTATACAATTTTCAGTTGAGTGGTTTTAAAGGTTTGAATTCCACTTTTATCACAATTTCTGTTGCCAGAGAAATCAAACTTTCATCACACCACTCTAATAATTCCTGAACCCAGGAAGCTAAAGAGAGAAAAACACAAGACTGATCATATGACGTCTGTAGTTATTCAACTGTGTTAATCCTGCCAAGTTGAATGATGCCGAATGAAAACACAACTTGACCTGATCTAATTACGTTATCTGAGTCCATGACAAACAACATTTGTTATGACTCAGCCTAAAATGTATCGAGCAACATGAGCACTCAACAGCCAGCTCCTTTTGATCTCTGGTGAATTAAGAAATATTAGGTTTTCTTGATTCGTGTTTGCACATAAATCAACAGACATTGATTTGAAATACGTTTGAACATTTTAAAACAATACAAACCAAAACAAATCAGACTGACAAGCATAACAACTATTACTTGCCACAAGTCGCTCATTACATCCTATGAATGGGTCATTTGTAGGTATCATTACGTAAAACCAGTTCAGGACACTCCTTTGTTGTGGTTGTGAGGGTGTCCACTCAGTTAAATGTCAACATGTTGTTCCAGATATCTCATTCCTGCTGAAATATAAGTAGGCCCTGCTGAGTTTAGTCAAATATGTTTTTTTTTTTTTTTTTGTGATGATTCAGTGAGAGGGGTTCAAACATCCATACAGCACGAGGCATGTTTTCATCCCTATTCCCACGTTCTTCTCCCGGGAACTTGGGGTGGTTGCCATGGGAACAGATGAATTCCCGGGACAACTCTGCTGCTGCCAACTGAGGCCCCCTCCTCTCTCCTCTCCTCTCTTCTCTCCCTCCTTACTGAAGTTTTCAACAGTTTCCATTTGACTTTTGGAAAAATACTTTGCAGCTTGGTTAACTTTAACAGCCCCTCGTGCAATGGCCTGTTTGTTTTTCCTCTCGAAAAAAATCTACTTTCTTTCTCACAAGAAGATAATGTTGACTTTTAAGAAGTAAATAAACAAATCGAAAATATAAACAGATATGCAGAATATATGCGTAGTGCTTTTTTTTTTTTGGTGTCGTTGTTGTTTTAATGACAGCGGTGTTCAGCGCAAACACAGTTTCTTACCAACACAGAGGCATATTACATCCAGACCGACCAGCATCTTGCTCTTGGTGCAAAACGAGCTGTCCTCCTCGGGCTGGGTGAGGAAATGCTTCCCGGCTCCGTTCTCCCTCCCATCCCCGGCTCCTCCGCTATCAGCTAACCGCAGCTGCAGCTCCGCGTCCCGGGGCAGCGTGTTGCTGTGGTCGCCGCTGGAATTGAACTTCTGCATGTTTTCAGCTCAACGCAAAACTACTTTAGAACTTGTTTAAAAGTGGCTCGGAGTAGTTTTTTTCCCCCTCCTCCTCCTCCCCTTATAATGACAAAAAAATAAATAAAAAAAATCCCACCCACCCCCCCTTTAAAAGTTTGAGTCCGTCCGTCGTTGGCGCAACAAATCCATGTCAGCTTGAAGTTTGACAGCAGCACCGCGGAGCAGATGGAAACGCGTCTGTCATGAAAAGAGCCGCAGCGCGGGGGGAAAGTGGAGCAAAGTGGCGGCGGAGGGTCACGCCGGCGAGCGACTGAAACCTCAAGCTCACAACTAACTTTGGTGAGTGGGGAGAGAGTTGCTGCCGTTCGCTCTTCAAACGTCCCGAGCACGTTCACACGCCACTAATCATTAATGAGAGGCGGAAGTGTGGCGCTCGCTACTTCAGAATAAAGCTACTCCTCCGCAGACATCGCTCTCACACGCCCGGGCAGAAAACGCCATGCGTTTATTTTGAAATGAGTATTTGATGCTACTTCTGGTAGCGCTTGACTTTATTTCTGCTTCTGAGCTGTTAAAAAAAAAAAAAAAGTACAAATCCATTTTAATCGATAAAACCTATAACATGTTCGATTCCATTCGATTTCTGGGAACAACCACCGAGGTGTCCCACAACAGTGTCCCTGTGCTCTTCAGGAACTCGTTACCAGAGATGAAAAAACTAGTGGAAATCTATTAAAACACTCAAGTGAAAGTATAGTGTCCTCTAAAAAAGCATTCAATTCGGTATCTGTTACTTTTATAGCCCGTGACATAATTGAATTAACTGATTGATTATTAATTTGTTAAAGATATGAAGACAAAACCATCGTATAAAAGCAAATCTATGCATAAACATACAAAAAAGAAATAATATAAATTTCCACTAATGTTAATATGAATCTATACATATACATATATTTACATCTCCTCTGATACTCAATCATCACATTTGGCAATCATCTTGCTTCCTGCGTCATGTAAAACACAGTATGCAGTGATAAAGAATGCTATCTAATATCACTTTTATGAGAAATGTATAATTTTGCATTCGTACACATTCAATTCCCTAATCAACAACATTTATCTAATCCGAGCTGGCCGTCTAAAACACATTTCCAAGACAAATGATGAAAACAATGCAAGGGCAATGTGTGTTGTACAAATGTAGATGCAAAGAATACTATTTCCAATAAACTATCCAACAACAAAAATGGAAATAAAACGCTTCATGAATATCGTGATTATTTTGTTAATTGTAAAACTTTGAAATATAATAAATGTTGTTACTGTATCTTTGTATTTATTTCCCTGAGATGGGTGAGACCACAGCAATTTAGTAATATATGATATGACGAATATGTAAACATTAACACTCCAGAGAAATGGAAACTAAATATCAATACACTTAAGACTATTAAAGACTTTTAAACTATTTTTGAGTGGAAATATCTCTGTATGTGTAACAATGTTACTCTGAACAGTGTTAAGATTTTTGGGGTACATAATCCATTGTTCATCTTGACTCTACAATAAGTAAAATGAGATAATGTGACACTGGACTTGGAGTAAAATGTTCAGTAGGATCAATCTTTGTCTGAAACAGAATAAAATTAAACTCTTTAAGTGTTTAATTGACTCAGGTTTTTATACTGTGTAATGTTGAAGAAGATTATATAGTGTGATTGTACTTAAGGTAAAAATATAAAAGAATAAAAGTGTGTGTGTGTGGGGGGGGGGGGGGGGGGGGGGGGGACAACAGTATATGCACCATAGACTAATATTTAATTTTGCATTGGTGTGAATCTTTCTGATTCTTTTCTCTTGCCACAGATTTGAGTACTTTTTTGCTTGATGAGAAGTTTTTTTCTTTAATTATAGGCTTAGTATAGATTTTATTAAGTTTTAACAAAGGAGGAGGAAAATAAAATGTGTTTTCTCTGTTCACTTTGAAATAAAGCCATCAAGGCACTGGCTAAATCATTATAATAAGGTGTACCACTTCCTGACTTTTATCTTTCCACAATGCTGACTGCTGTTTGATTATCTGCCAGTAAACTCCTCAAAACACCATCTGCACGTTATGCCTTGTGCTTCCCTCATCAAACCGTCCGAGGCTCTGAAAGAGATCATATCTTATTTCTTCAACTTAAGCTGTGCAGGCTCTTCAATTCAATACATGATCTTTTAGTTTAACCCCATAGACTTTTGGTTTGTGGTATCCTGCCACCTACTGTGAAGACAGAGGCACAGCTGCTTGATGGACCTTCTGAAATTGTAAATTCCTGGAGACACGACTCCAGTTTTGGTGTTGCAAGTTCCAATAATTTCTTTATGTTATCACATTTTGTTCCCAATTCTGATTTTAGTATCTTCTGTGATCATCTATATTTTTGGAGAAATATACTTTGTCAGATGTAACAATAGTTGTTGACAAGCAATGATCAATCATATGAATCCATCTTCAAGGTAAATAAATGAACTGGAGGAGCTCATTTCAGTCAAATAACATGTTTAGTCGTATTTCAATGTGTGTGTATACAACTGAGTACCATAAGAAACAAAGGCATGTTTTAAAGGGAAATTGAAATCCTGCTTCCAACAACAGTCATCTGAACCTCGACACCACAGGTTGTTTATTGGGCATAATAAAACAAAGGTAGGAATTAAACCAGGATCTGCACACAGCCTGTTCAATGCCATGGTCAGTCATCTTTACCACCACATTGCAGTCTGAGTATTGAGCTTTATTTCTTTTTTTCACATACACAGCCAAGTGGGGAAAAAAAAAAAAGCAATGGTTTGGATGAACTTTTTCTTCAGTAATACCACACTATTATCTACATTAGTCATCTAAACCACGAACCAAAGCCTGACACACCCATGACTTACTGAACACAGAGTCTCTTCTCACTCAGGTGATATACCGGAGAAAAAATTTACCAGGTTAAGATTGAGGATCTGTCTGTGGTAATAATTTGACAAAAAAGGAAAACATTGATTTAAGACGAACAGATTATGTTATGACTTAAACTGTGATGGAATTGTTCATGTCAGACTACAAGAATGAAGATGAACCAGCCAAGACAAACAACCCAGTGTCAAACATTGCGGAATGAAGCAGGAGCAGAAAATGTAAGTAAATAGGTAAGAAGAACCTATTTAATTTAATGTAATGCTTGTATACTTTGGGGATTGAACCCTGACTTCAACAGTTGCTTATTGTTTTTATTTGAAATTGAATTGAAGAGGAGGTACTTTCAGATTTGCTATATTGTGTACACATAACATAATTCTTTTGGTTTGTGTTCAAAAATACAACTTGTAACTGTTATTATGAGAGCACACGTTGATTTAATACGATGTATATCAGCTGTAAGGTTTCTAATTTGACTTAACATGTGAGCAGCAGGGAATTTACATTGCACTTACAGGCTTGTTAATGGGAAATGAAGTCATGTTGTTGATTTTATGTTGTTTTCTTGTTAAAGACCAACAAATATTTAACAAGGTATTTGATCTGTGTAGATTTGGCTCCTGTGAAAGTCTTCCTTGGTTTCCACTAATGTTTTTATGTTACCAGTTTCAAGATGGAACCATGATGGAACAAAACAGACAGAAATGTGAACTTGAACTACTGCAGCTACAACTTATATAATAACTTATGGCCTGACCCTGTCTGTTGGACTGTGTCCAAAATTAACACAATAAAAAGTTAGAAACTAAATTAATCCGATAACAGTAAATGTATAATATTTGATACAAGATTTCCTGAGACAGTTGCCACAGTGAGTCACTGGATCCATTCCTTTCTGTTGAATAATCCTCGCTCCTGTATTCAGGCCTGCCAAAGCAAAATAAAGACATTGTGGATTAAAATGTCTGTAAGACGAACTGAAAAGTTTCTTTTCCACCATTGTGGCTGTTTGGTTTCAACAGATGGAAAGTATTCGTGACAGTGTTGAGGATGTTAGGTTGAACCAACTCTGAGCAACAAATTACACAAAAGTGCAAATATGATCCAAATCAATACTGATATATGCACCTTAATGATTAGTTTATGAATTTGTTTGAATTTTTCAGACACGACGAAAAACACTCAAGGTTCAGGTATGACAGGGTTGAGAAACTGCAATCACTTGAGCACAAGGTATTAATCTGTCATCAGGATGACGACCTGAAAGGTCAGACTATAAGAGCGACGGTGAAGCGCTTAAGACAAATATCTGAGAGATAAATTGGAAAAATGAAAGTTGCAATGTAATAGAAACGGGGTTGAGAAATTTCTGGGGGAGGAAACAATAATAATAGTCCAATCATTTTTACAGAGAATAGACAGGATGGAGAGAAATTGGAGAAATGGTCCAAAGAAATGTCATGAGTTGCTATGAGTGAAACATTTTTTTTAAGTAATTCATAAAATATTAAAACGAAAGTCAATTGTGGTTTCAGGATTATAAAGTAAATTAACTTTCCATTAAGAAAATTGTGAAAATCACGGTTATCCTACAGAGGATAATATTGGTGTGTTTTTGTTTATTTCACATTTTTAATGGATCTTTCATAATCTTAATGAGTTACATGTGAATTGTGAAATAAATACCAGCGTGGGGCAATCACTGATGGGCAGTTTGTAATTCTGACTTTCTTGAATTCAGTCCTTTTGAAGTGAATCTAAGCTGTTTTTCTCCAACTCTCATTCTTCTATTCTATAATATTCAATGCCACTGCTCTCCAAGCAAAACAGCATGAAAAGAATATGGATTTGAAGCCGATTATTAGGATTACACCCTCAAAGAAACACTTTGGAGGTATCACATATCTGCCAGTGCTTCACGCTGAAAGCTTTTTTTTTTGTCAGCTTGGTGCCTTTTGATCCCGTTACAAAATTGAGAAACCATGAAATTACATAAAGAAGGAAGAAAAAAAAGTGGTTGGAAAAGAAAAGTGAGAAGAGGAAGTGAGGAATGATAAAAGATGATTATTTTTTTTATGTGGGATAGAGAAACCGAGCTTTTGCACAGATTATGCTCACGGTATGTATTTATTTTTTATGCTGATAAAACTCTGTAACACGTGTCTTTACCACAGCATTTCCAGCCGTGCTTTGTCAGAACTAGACAGTTTGAGGTTTGGAGAAATAAATCTTCTGCATCCACTTTTTAGCAGGTGTTTTTGTGCATTAGTGATTTATTTCCACTAGATGGCTGTAAATCATCAAGATAGTTGCAAAAAATAAAGGCGGAAGTAACGACAGTTCATGTACAGTCCTGTGTGTGAAAGGTGGCTTTAAAACAGATAATTAAATTGTCCCACAAGACACAAGTCAACATGGTGTAACTGATGATGATGACGTCATTTAGGTATTTATATAGCTGATTCTTTTGTTCTTTCACGACAATTACATCCCATTTCTCCACTCGTTATTATACGATATCAGCATCCTTGTTTCCATTACTAATTATTAGAACATTTCATCCTCACCCACTCCAGTGTTGATTGTATCGTTTGTTTTGAATGACTAATTCAGTATTGCACTGTTGTTTCGGCTTTTGTATGGAAAGCCATCAGCCAAGATACCGGTATTTCTGAAATCATTTAACTTCCTTCATAATTTCCATCATCTTTGTCATCATATGACACACAAAAGTGATCTCTTCATTTGTTTTACATGTAGAACAAACCGGCACACTGCTTCTTCTCAAAAATCCCTCTTCTCTTCTTCGTTTCCATTTACATCAGTCAGATCGATTTGGAAAGAAACAGAACTTTCATGCTCTGGTTTGTACTTGAAAATTTATGCCCGGGCATGTCGTGTGTTACTGGGTTCCTTGACCATCTCGAGTCATATGGGTACCTCGCTGCAGATGTAATTTCTCTCTGTGAGTCCTGCAGTCAGTCTGATGACACATACCTGAACCAAAACCCATCCTGTTTTGCTGCCATGAAACTTCCCCGCAGGTGAAGTGCAGACAGAAAAAGTGAAACCACATCTACTGACCTCAACCAGAATTTAGAGGCAGGTGGGAAATTTCAAGAAGTGCAAACAGTAAACAACATAACGTGACCTTTTGTGAGTTCCACTCGTAGTTGACTGTGATGCCTTGTTTGAAGCATTTGATCTCCCTTATCGGTCCAGATGAGAAGCGATAATATTGTTCAATCTGAAACCTTTAAGCTCATTGAACTATATTTTTAGCAGAATGTGGTTGAACCCACACATATGTAGGATACATAGAGTAGTACAATAATTATTATTTTGTGAATACTTATTCTTTTGTGTGTTACAACAAATGTTCTGTGAAAAATGAAGAAAAGTGTCAAGAAGTATATCTACAGTATAATGGAATTCTGTATTAAAACATACAATTATTGTTTACTTTGTCATTTTTGTACACATCGTCATCTGCCCCAGTAAAGCTAGAGTATGGTAGGCACTTTCATTCGATCAGGTAAACATGTAAAATGGGAACACAGAAGTGATTTATGATGATTCACAAAGGAGAAAAACCACCAAAAAAAAAGAAAAGATAACTGTCCCGAAATTTTCGCACAAGATATCTTCAAACATCAAAAAGTGAATGAGTCATTTTGCCATTGATTTATGGTTGATTTCTTCACTCCTTCCATCACTCCCTGGTAGAAGGTGTATGTTCCTCATTTTTGTGTGACTTGTGGTGAGTTGGAGAAAAGGGCCCGTCCCCAGCGGCAGACACTCTCTGGGCCCGGTCTTCCTGCCTTCACCCTTCATAATGGGGAAAGTACCATCTGAATTCCTTTCACCCTATACATACCTTCAGCAGGGCAGAGCACAGTTAGAAATTAAAACATCCTCATCACATGCACACACGGAGCTCAGGAAGCCAGCGTGCACTCTCTCTCTCACACACACACACACACACACACTGCTCTGGTTGTACAGCAGAGGAAACTCGGGACCTGTGAAATCATCTTTTCTTCACCTCGGTCTTGCTGCGCTCCCCAACGTCAGACGGCTCTCAGCACCGACACCGGACTGATAATGCCTCTGCCTACCCACCATTCGCTGCTCTGCATCCTCCTGTTCTGGACCACCATCCTCTCCATCGTCCAGGCCGTGTTCATCATCCTCTTCTTCACTCAAGGACATAAAGACCTGGTGAGAACTCTTCAAGTCACTTCAGCTTGAATATTAATCTTCATGTTGAACACTAGCGAGGAGATGCACATTTGATATTATATAGATTTGAACAACCGTCCAACAAGAGTTTTCTTCATGTTTGAATAAATGCGAGCACGTAATAAGGCGTCACTGTGTGTGTGTGCTCAAGTACCTTCTGCAGTGCATCTGTTCTTTCTTGTGGTTTTGGTAGTAGCACAGCTGGGAGGAAAAGCAGCTGTGTCTGTGGTCTACAGACCCCCGCCATGACTTGAAAGGAGCTAAATATTTTTGTAAAATCTTATTAGAAATACGTGTTTGTGTGTAGCGTGTGTAAAATAGGTTGCTGAATGTAGCAGGATATACAGTTTCAGTTTCCAGTGAACATATTTAAACTAAGAACGTCTCGGGTAAACAAAATCAGATGAATAAACAACTGATTCATCATTTTGACATTAAGCAGTATCACTTGAAAGCTAGAAAACAGTCATTCTGTATCAAATGTGATCCTTTGTGTCGGTCCACTTTTTCAGCCTTCCTGTTGAATATAATATGAGCACATGATGTGACCGTGTTGTCGTTCTCCAGTTGCAGAACAGCAACATCACAGAGTCGACACCGCTGAAGCATTCCCAGATCCACAGCACACCTTCTGTAAGATTTCCACAGTTTCAGAGGTTTTAGCTCAAACTGCTCTGCAGTGCATTTTAACAGTCTTGATCCACTCTTGATGATTGAGTTGTCTTACGTGTGGTTGCGAGATTGTAGCACCGTTTGCAATACAAATCCTCTAGACAAACAAATTCTGCATTATTGACACAGAAGTTACAACAGTTCACCTGCATTTCACTTTCCCCTGTGCATCTCCTCTCTTTACCTCTTGGAGGAAGCACACTGACGTCATCGTCACATTCGGGGAAATGCCACTACACTAAAGTGTTCTTTGATTTCCTTCTGAATACAGAGTGTAATTTGTTTTGTTCTCAGTTTGAGGGGTGGGTGCAGAAAACTTGTGTTTTAACTACAGAAATAAACCTCCTCATTGCTTATGGATGGGTCGCTTTGAAATCCGGCGTCATTTTAATGAGTAATATCTCTTTTGTTCATTCACCAGCCCTCAAACAAGGACAGGCTTCCCTCATGCAGTGGGACGATGCTCACATTTAAAGCTGTTAAAGGTAATGGCTCACACATTTGAGCTTTGTATGTGTGGAAAAATGCACATATGTGTACATGAATTGATCTCGATGTCAATGGAAAAAAAAAATCTTTGTTAGATTCAGTGTTTTTATAGCTCATAATGATCAATTGCGCATTAAAATAACATGAGTTACCTTCGAGATATTCACTGTTAAAAATGACATTCAAAGAATAACGTTTGGTAAACAAACTGCTCTGTCTTTAACAGGCGACAGCACCATCGAATGGTTAACAAACAACCCCAGAGAGTGTTTGATGTCTGCGTCAAAACCCACCACCACTCTGATCATTTTGAAGGGTGGACACTATTTCCTAAATCTTCAGGCGACACTTAAAGGGTGCAAGACTCCAAACCTGAAGCGCACAGTTCACCTGAGCAGGAACAAAAAGGTGATCCTGGAGGGCTGGTTCAACACAAAAACAAACAGCACAGGTTTGCTCAGCAAGGTGGAGCTGCTGTCCACCGGAGAGAAGCTGGAGGTCACCGTCAGCCCACCCTGCAGTCTGGACCCCAGTGAGTCTGTGACCCACCTGGACATCATCTACCTGCCCAACGTGCTTTGAACTGAAGGGACTCCCGCAAATCACAATACTGAATCACTCTGGTGCTGTCAACTGAATGAGGTATCAGCAAGAATGGATGTTACAACTGGCTTCAACACTGAGAGTAGTCCTTCATCCACAGGCCGGATGAACCCCCCCTTCCCCCCCGCCCTCCCCTCTTCAGATTTTTGGTTTACTACAAAGACAAAGTCTCCAGTGTCCCCGATCGTTTCTTATTTCTGAATGCGTAGCAGCTCTTGTGCGAGTCTGAAGTCGATGTCCTCACTACAGATGTGTGTCTCTTGTTTTAAAGAAAGATGTTTTTCAGAGTCACCCTCTGAAACCTCTGCTATTAAGGGTGCTGCGCTGGTCGGAGGATTGTTTCCCCCCTCATACTCTTTATTGTGACCATCGGAAAAGCAAAGCGGGATTTTGCTCGAAATTGTGGCTCCGACTGCAGGACACAGTGAATTAGATGTTTGAAAGTTCACCGGCCGTACTTGAAAGTTGCTATTTTATTTATTTCTTGGACTTCCTGAAATGACAAGAAGAATGTTTGTTATCAAAGTTGGTAAAAAAAAACAACAAAACAACAAAAAACATTTAAGCCAGAATTTTTTTTCCCCGCACAGTTCCAACTTGCCAAATGTAGACTTATTTCATAGTATATTTGAGCTTAATGTAATATATACATCTATATTTATGATTTATTAATTTATTGCCTGGGCCCAAAATATGGTCCAGCATATAAGAGCATTTATTATATTACTTAGTCACAGAGGCAACTCAGTCAGTAATTTATCTGTCTCGTTGAAAATGAGGGTCAATGTGCAACATTTATTTGTGAGTCAGTTGCAAATTTCGAACCCGAGCTACAAACTCCACCATGTTAGTATATTTGTCAAAGAAAGGGTTAAGTGTAAAACTGTAGATAGGACATGTCTGGGTGTAATTCTTCCTCTACCACATGTGTATTTGCTGATCACGGTCACATGTCAAATGGATCTTTTTCATTCTTTCTGACACCTGCAGCCACAAGTCCGGGTGGTTGATGTGTAAAGTTTCATGTGGTAGAAAGAAGAAAAGCTGAAAGTAAAAGTAGTATTTGTCGATGATTTTCAGTTTTTATTTATTTATTTATTTAGGAAATCAATTGTCTTCCGATGGATTCTAAAATGTTTGTCTTTTCACGTTTGAGACATCAGCTGTAAACGTAAAAAAAAAAAAAACGTTTTATCAATGCAATTAAAATCTGTATGCTTTACTCATGTCTGATTCATGTGTCATAGAGACAAAAGTGAAATTACAACAATCCATTAATTCCTTTGACTCTGAGTCATATTCGAGACCCTAGAAATGAAGCGAAAGTGAGAAGCACCTCAGAGACTAATAGATACAGTGGGACCCTCCCTGTATATTTTCTGTCGAGGAATTTGTCCCCCAAGACACCGACAAAGCAAAATTCATCAAACACAAACTTCTGCCATCACATAAACATACCCACATCAAACTGTGCCAGATCTTTTTTTCTTTTTCTTTTATAGTTCACTGAGACAAGACATTAATCATCACAGCACATCAACATATTTTCTAAGTCACTGAGGGTTTATCTGAAATCTTGTTTTCCTACGCTAAGCCACAAAGTCTTGTGTCTCTTGCTGTTTGAGCCATTAGGTCTTACCTCCACAAGTTTCGATTACACAGAGGAGAGATGCAAAAAGTCGAATTCTAATGCAGAGAGCTGATACACCGAACTGCCACCCACATTGTGTCGTTTAACAAACTCCTAGGTTGGGTTTTTTTTTTTTTTTTTTTTTTTTCCACAGCCCGGTGAAAAAAACCCAATGAGTCTTCCACAGACAGAACAACCCCAATGGCCAATTAACATCTTTTCCAGCCAGACATCAGGAGATGTTTAGTGAAAGTTCAGCTCATGAATAACAAGCTCTCAGTCAAATCTCTCCTCTCTTCTCCAAGCGATCAAGGGACCAACACAAGGGGACAGCATTTAGCTGTACACTTCACAGTGTGTGCCACACTCACTCCTTCCAGTATTGCTTTCATAGAAACGTGGCACAACCTGTTTGTCAAAGTGTTGCTTCGTTCAAGCGTGCGGAAATTGGCCATCTCATCAGAGTGATATCTGACAGCAAGGCCGGGTTTTATCAGTGGAATATATTGTTTCCATGTATGGGAGTGAGAACAATTGTTTGAGATCAGAGCCACATGTGAAGTGGTCTCATCCCACACACGTTCTTTGTGAAAGTCTCGTCTGGACTAGACTTTAATGGTGAGAAATAAAACGGAGGCATGCATCCCAACCATATGGCTGATATGCAGCTCCCCCTCCTCTGCTGCCACAGTCTGTCACAGCTCACAGCCGGTGCTGGAGGATAATGACTCACAAACGTATTCACGAAAATACAAGGAGACTGCATAGACGTCTGACTGAAGGCCAGCCATGATTTCAATGGCAATATGTTTTCTTATGGGTTCAGAAGACCAGATGTATGTGGAGCTAAACGATGCACAGTAATTACAGTTTCACCGTAGCGTGAGCTTGCAAACATGCAGTGCATGTCAGGGGAACACACACAAACACACTCACACACACACACAGTTTTTTTTTTTCTATTTGTATTGGGCTCGTCGCATTGACTTACATTCATTTCCTGCGGACCTGTGCTCGACACTTCAATACCCACACCAACACAGTCTAACCTAAAGCATGTCACACGCACACACAATTCTGGAAAATTTGCATCAGGGTTGTGGGAGACTGGAAAAATTAAAAAATTATTATAAAAATATATATACACACAGACACACAGAGGGAACATGGAAACTCCACAGAGAAAGCCTCCCTGGACGAAACCCATTTCTGATCAGAAGACCTGAGTTTCTATGAGGCAAGAGTGTTGTAACACACTCACACACACACACACACACACACACACACACACACACACACACACACACACACACACACACACACACACACACACACACAGTTTCAGCAGCTCTCTTCAGGCCTGGGGTTGGAAAGTGAGTCAGGCAATCTGTCGCTAGCACCGCCTCCCCCCCTTCCACTACCACTTCCTCCTCAGTTTACAAATATACAACATTGTGGGTGTTTCAAAAGCAGCTTCTGCGAACAGACGCTGATGAAGGGAAAGCGAGAACATGAGCGATTTTAAAACAGAGCTTTAAAGAAGGATGAGGCAATGCGTTTGCATGGTGAGCGTGTGAGGTGATGAAGTGAAAATACAAAAGAAATCTCACTCTGAATGAAAACTCTCACTCTGTGTGGAAACTTGCTACTCCTGCACCTCATCCCAGGTCTCTCTCTATATATATATATATATATATCTCCCTCTCTCTCTCTCTCCCTGTATATGTGTGTGTTTGTGCATGGAAAACACCTTTGCCGATCCTTTTTACTCATCAGGAAGTGAATTTACTTTTGTTAAATGTCGAAAGCTCATGAACAATCAACCAACTCAGAGCTTGAAATACATTTGATTTTATTCAATTGTATTATTTTTTTTACATAAATACTACAGACTCACAAAGCAACAAAAGAATAAATATGTTTTTGTGTAACAAAGTAAGAAAAGAAAGCACGTTTGATGTGTTTTTCACTGAGTAAGGCAAATACATTTTTACAAGTGAGGTACTTCAGGATTACAAAGATTATACAGTTATTTTACCTCATGTGTTACAAAGCATACATGTACTTAATATAGCAAAAGGTAAAAACTTTTTGCCATATTAAGTTTTTAACAACTCAACACTCACTCACTTCACAAAGCCGAGTTTCACACTTGTCTTTTTAACAAAGACATCAACTTTTCCCAAGACGTTCCATCCTTTTCAATTCACAATGCACCGTTGATGAGGTACCAAATCATATCATATATGCACCAAACACATTTTCCTCAGCTGTGTGCTTTATGATTTGCTTGGTGTCACTGACATTCACAAACACAGCATCATTTTTCTCAAAGTAGAACACGCCACCCAGGAAACTGTTGGACTTTGTCAGGTCTGATGAAGGAGAGTATTTCCTGGACTGCAGAAGGGTAATGGGTCTCCCATACCTCGGAGTGCGCTTTTGGACATGGTGGTAAAACTTTTTGCTTTCTGAGAAGAAAACCTTGGAGTAGACGTAGTAATAGCCCGTTCTCTCAATGATGAGGCTGTTGTCTTCGTAGCGGATTCCATTGAGGACGGGGTCTGCTTTCATGTCCCATGCCATGATGTGGGAGTCATGAGCATCATCGTGTCCACCTGTGGGGGGGGGGGGGGGGGGGGCACAAAGACATAAACAAACTTAAAACGACAAAATTATGCTTTTGACTACATTTATTTTCAGCATTTCTATTAAGTGAGCACTATGGTAATGGAAGACAAAAAAAAGCTGGATTCACCTGTCAAATGTGCAACTGGCTTGTCGAGATGATCGTCTTTTATAGTAACAGTCTCATCTGTGTGAGGACCGGAAATGAGTTTGTATTGTTGAAAACGCAGTGGACGATTTAAATGAAACAACTCATTTAAGTACAAAATATGAGACATACCTTCAGTTTGCTTGTCGAAGACTGACGAGGTGGGCTGCAGAGGAAAATAAAAATGGTTTACTAACATGGGCGTGTGCATTTGGAAGTATTCATACACAGAGATAATCACGAGAGATAACGTCACAATTTGCGACAAAGTAAGTCACGCAAACAGTTTTTGACAATTTGATTTGTAAAGGCTGGTTGCTACTTTTTTGTTTGCTTGTTTGTTTGGGTTTTTTTTTGTTTGTTTGTTTGTTTCCTTCTGTCTGCACAGCAAAGTAGAACATGTTGGTCTTCCTGGTAATGAGCACAAGGTCGGTCGCAATCATGGTACAAGAAACAGACCACTTCCTTGTTTCGAACGTCCTTTATAGAGTGTGTTAGCACTCGGTTATATAAAAGAAAAACCAACAACAACCACAAAAAAAGCATGTTTCTCACAACTTTCAAACCCATGACTGCTGCCTTTCACAAGGAGCACCAGTACTGTAAAGAAACTGAGTCAGAGCATTACTGTGAATGCAGTGACCATTCAACGTCGTGGAACAGGTTTGTACCGCCGGGTCTGAGATGGACTTTAACAGAGTTCTCTAACCTTACGCTGCTTATAAAAAAAAAAAATTTCTAAATGAAAAACTAATTGCAACAAGACCTCCTTGAAATACATTTGTTCCAAACCTGAATATGTTCACAGCAGTTCATGTGCAGAAGCGTTTTTGTGTCTCATCATTATTATAACCTACACCCAAAAGATAGACAATAAGCAATAATACAGTTTACAGTTTCCACGCAAACATATGATGGTTAAATCTTAAAACGTTGCATATATTTCTCTGCATTTTTGCTTTTTATTTAATATGTAACGATTTCCAAAAATCAGTTTATTGAAATCAGAAATTTCTAAACAGTAAAAACACTGGTGTGTGGACTTTGATTTCTGTATTTTCTCAGTTTATTTTAATTGTTGTCATTACTTTTTTGGAGATCCATATGGTGCTAGCCTTTACGTAATGTAACTGTGTATTTTTAACTATTCGAGCTGTTATTTAAACTGTGTGGTCAATTCAGTGTGTTTAATCTTCTTTTTTCCTTGTGAGATAGAAAAACCAAACCCAAGAATCTCCATAGACACATTCATGGCATTTTTTTCCCTTTCTTTTGTTTTTCTTTGTTTAAATCTACAGAGATAATATTCTTAGTCTATTAGCGTGGTTACGGTAATAAAATTTTTTTTTTAAATAAATAACAGAGTAACATAAAACCAGAAGAAAAGTGAGAGATAGAATTAAATGGGAAAGTTGAATGACCATATACATCAAAATAGGGATATGAAAAGGTTGAATACAAACCAAAGGAACAATTGCATGGAATTTCTCGCTCCTCCTTTCAGCATCAGGCTGGTGGAGGGAGTAGATGAAGCAGGCTTCGATGAAGAGACCGCAAAATGCCAGGCTCACCAGGAGGAACAGCAGGATTTGTGTTCGACTGGAATGCTTTGGCTTGTGGTTGATTCTGGGTGGTAAAGGAGGCCGAGAGGCGTGAGTGTCCACCACATACACGGGGGGACTCTCGCCCTCAGCCATGCAGTCATTGAACCTTCTGTAGTTGAAGAAAGCCATCGGCGTGCAGGTCCTCACCAGAAGTCAGTGCTGTGGCTTCGAGAAGGTCACAGAGATGAACAGACGCACGAGACGCGTGCAGACGAGTGAAAAAGTTTGCAGAGTGGGGTGGGCTCATTTCTGGTTGGCTCAAGTGGAGACGGCTCACGAGTAGTCAGATGAAGAGTCGCTTCAGGTGGAGAAGTCTTGAGATGCATCATGGAACAGTATTGGCACAGTTTCACTGTAACTGTGAGCTCCACACTGGCGTTGTGGTTAAAGTGCATTTGATTTCTATAAACTCTTCCCCTAGCCAGTGGTAATCAATGTGTGAGACTAAAGTATGGTGCGTTTAAACCTCCCCCCCCCCCCACGCACCCCACCGCCTCACTGCAGTGTCAGAATATCACCATGCTTCATGTCTTACACTCATTGTCAAAGCAACAACTACACACCAGCGTCCACTTTAAGATCAAAATCTCAGCCACTCGTCTTCTCAAGTGAAACGTTCACACTTTGATGTCCAGTGAAGAGCTGCGACTTCCCCCTACAAATTCAAGTTGTAGAAAATGTGTTGAGCTATTTTCTTATCTCCTGAAGTGTGGAGTTCCCTCATGTGCACCTTTGTATCTACGTCCGAGAGATAGGAAGAGAAGAACAGTTACATACAGTGTTGGCAACAGTGGAAGTTGGAAGGACTGAAGAGGTGAGAACGTGAGGGTTTCCTGTCAAGGCGCAGTACGGCCACCGTGCAGTGCAACAACATGGCTTTGTTATTTGAACAAATACTGGGCCCCCCCCCCCTAAAATAGCGATAGCTGCAGATCAAGAACAAATGGTTTTGGTAACAATGTTCAGTTTTCTTCTGTGGAACAAACATGTGCACTATTGGCATCAGAGGCTGGATTAACTTTGTGCAGGCGTTTTAAATAACTATCGTCTAATCTCTACATTTGGCTGGCGGAAGTGTTTGACAACTCTTCTGTGCCAAATCCCCTCGGCTGTGAGACGTTTCAGTCCTTCTTGTTTCAGATCCTTCATCGTTTCTATGGTACTGAAATCTGGGCTGTCCCTCACGCAACCCACCATTTCGTCTTGCAATTCCAACTCACTATCCTCCTCACTACAAATTATTATCCCCGAACATCATCGAACGTATGGCCGTAGGCTGCTGGAGGCAAACCCAGTTTACACTGGGCAAATTGGCAGGGGGAACTCTGGACAGGTTAGCAGTGCAACACAGGAAGAGGCACCGTTACATAACAACTCACACCTACAGTAAACTTAGATGCACAAATTCCCCTTATAAGACACGACCCTGAGAGGAAGCCAGGGGACTCTGAGAGCGAGAACACAACCACTCTTCACACTGAGGCTTGCAAGTGAGACTGAAGTGCTAACCACGACAATACACGACAGAACAGTCATTTAGAAAAAGTCGAGGTATGGAAAGTATCACTTCGACTGACCCGATGTGAAGAAACAGAAGTCGTCGCTGCTGTTTTGTTTCCTTTGTTAATTATATAGTAATTAATCAATTATATATTATATGGGACGTCATTAGATGTAATCACGTAGCACAGGAAATGTTTTACACCCTGCAGAAGAATCTGAAAAAGTGAGTCTGTCCACCGTTCAGTAGCTTATCACCTGGCGACATTCCACAACACATTAAAAAAAAAAAAAGTCCACTTTAAAATTGGATTCTGCAGCAAACACTCAATGGTAAATGATGCAGGGACGGCTTGTCTGTTATCATCGCTTGCCCTTTAAGAGCCCCTAACTTAGGAATTCTGGATAAATCCTACAAAAATAATCATTAAATGGATTATTTGGGAATTCAGTGGAGCTGAGGCGTTTCCCACAGCTCCATCTATAGGACATAGAAAGGAGATGAGAAACACAGAACAAATTATCATGTGAAAAACAAACAGTATGTAAAGGTCTGGATGCGTTCTGGTGATGATATCAAATTTTAAACTATCAGAAGATCTTATCTTAAGTCGTTTTCAGATCGGTGTTGTGAAACACAAAGCAAATGGCTTGTTGCCTCTAATCAACTTTGTATTTGCTTAGTTTGCAGTCCTGCTTCTTCTGGCTGCACAGCTCCTGTCATTCATCTGGGATAAAGTCAATTCCAGGCTGTTTCTGAAGCCATGGGACGATGACAGCAAGCAGGTACAGGAGGTTCTTTTTCTTTCTTCTTTTCCTTTGTGCAACTCAAGAGCAGAGTTGGTGAAAGTGGAATACAGTGGATCACAGTGCGATCAGGACAAGGATGGCTGCTTCTGCACAGATCTGTCTGCTGACATGTTTCAGTCTGGCTGCAGGACTCTCTCTGGGTTTGGGATCAAAACAACAAGTGGAATTTACTTTTGTTTTACCTGCTGGTCACACGGAGTGCTTTTTCCAACTACCACAGCAAGCGACACCATGGAAGTAGAATATCAGGTAAAAAAAAAAAAGAAAAAAAAAAGAGAGAAGGTTTCTCTCTCCTGTCTGTTCAGGAAACTTTGCTGTTGTTTTGGGAAACTTTGTGACTAAGCTGAGTAGCTAACAATTATTGGACTTTGGTCATTGGAGAGATAAGAAAACCACTGAAGACACAACTTTAGTCCTGCTGGACAGCAAAGTGATTGATTGTGCAACATTTTCTTGAATATATTAAAAAAGACAAGATGTGTGTGTGTTTGGGGGGGAGAATTTCATCACTTTGTTTAAAAAGAAAACAAAAGAAATAAAACATGATTTTCAGAGATTGTAGAAACTTTTCACTTGCTAAATTAATACGTTCACCTATTTATCAAGGTGAGGTCTTTTTAATGTTCATGGACACAAGGCCAGGGCAGGATGGGCTCGAGCTGTAATATTTGTTTTATTGTTATTGACGTGCCACTTGTGTGTCTCTTTAATATTTATTGTGTGTGGGAATAAAGTTGATCACAGTTTAGGCCACATCTCTTCCCCGTGTTATTTTTGTGATTCTTTTGAGGGGAAAAGAGAATATGGATGACTTACTTACTCACCATCAGGTTGGATATTTCCCTTTGGCTTTCGTTTGCTTGAACATCTGCTTCCTCATTGCAGCGAGCGATTCAACTGAATCCTGAGCAGCTTCAGTGTATTTCAGCATTTACTTGATCGAGTCACACTGAATAAATTTTTATGATCAAGCTCCTCGTGAAATATTCTCAACGATGAATCAAGGACATAATGGCTTTCACTACACTTCTTGGTTACCTCACTTCCTGGTTTTATTTTCCTTTATTGTTATTTATTAACACGGTGTGGGTTGACATCACCAGGGTGTGATTTCCTGGGTGTGATGGTAGGAATATACCGCTCCCTCTGGTCTGTGCAACCCTCCCCTGTTGGACTGCTTTTACGGAGAATAAAGCTTTTTCTACCTTGAATAGTGCTGAGAGCTGCTTCACCAGCAGACATCTCAGTGAAACAGAGCTATCATGTCTCACCCTTGAAAGTGAAACTCACACCATTAACTCAAGACTACCACACCACACACACACACAGTATGTTATGGTGGAAGCTCACCTCTTGAAGCGACAAAAAGGATTTCACATTTTAACAGTTCTCAATGTGGGTAGTTTTCTCCAGTTATTTTATGATCATTTTGTTACAAGGTCAGCACACTGCGACTGCACACTCCTCCTCCAGTGTGTAAAGTCCACTCATCCCGACTGTTTCTGAGCGATAATAAAACAGAAACAATAACTCAACCTACTTTACGATGTGAAACGACACGGTGAGATTATTGTAATTCGTCAAAATAGAGATCCTGCTATCATGCAGGTACCAATGGATGCCCCAAGTATAGACAGCAACAGTGAATTCTGGGTAACTCTTGACTTGAATCCATGTTGTCGTTGCAGGTGATCGCAGGGTCGGGTCTGGATGTCGGCTTCACTCTCATCTCTCCCAGCGGACAGCGGCTGGTCTCTGACTTCAGGAGGGCTGATGGCATCCACATGTGGGGTCAACCTAAATGCTCTCACTCAACCAGAAGCTTGTCATATTGTCATGCAGGGTTTTTTTTTCGTTCTATACTTGGGGGGGGGGGGGGGGGGGGGGGGGGGGGGGGGTGTCTTAAATTCCCACTGCCCTCCATCTATAGGGGAGCCTCTTTCAGCTTCAGGAGGCCTGGAGCCCCTCTGGTTAAGATCACCTGAATACACAGAACATTGTCGTGTGTTCGGATGCTCAGTTAATGACACAAATTCAAAACACTTCATTCATTTCCACTAAACTACTGAGTGGACTACTACTCATACATGCAATTTATGCACATCTTTGATTTGTTACATACTGTACATTTTGTGAATTTTTGCGAAAGTTTTATTTGTGCCCTATATAAGCTGAACTTGTATTCAGAATATTTTAAGCATGAATTTGCACCATTAAAATGAATGCAGTTTTGAAATAATATTGAGAATTTAATTGCAAAAAATGGCAATATTACAGCATTATAACTTAAGTGTTCACAATTTAAATCTTGCATGGCAGCCATCTCCACTGGATACGTGAATGACTGATTTTGACGAAAAGTGGACAAATTAAGTCCATTTCCATTTACTTGAGTAAAGGTAAGAATACCTGTGACAAAGTATATTTCATGCAATCTGAAATATTTCAAATATAGCCTACGTGCGTACTTGTATGGGTGTTGAATTTACGTGAGCAGCTGCTGCTCTTCATCTGGCGATTGTTCTCCTGCAGGGTGGATCCAACAGAGGACGGAGACTACAGGTTATGTTTTGACAACAGCTTTAGCCGGCTGTCAGAGAAGATGGTGTTCTTTGAGGTGATCATTAACAGTCAGAGCAGCCCAGATGCGGCGCCGGATGAGTGGGCGAACATTGCTGCGACAGAGAGCATGGCTGAGTACAGCCTGGAAGACCTCAGGGTGAGAGTGAAAAAAAAAAAAAAAAAAAAAAAAAAACCTCAACACTGTTTCACCTACTGCATCTATGATTCCTCTTCAGACAGCACTTGAATGACGTTTACACCACCCTGCAACGTGTTTTATTCTCTTTCATCTGCCTACTGAAGACTCAAATGGACTCGGTGTACCGGCGCCTGGAGAGGAGTCGCCAGGTCCTGGCCATGCTGCGGGCCTTTGAAGCCAGAGACCGCTACCTTCTGGAGGACAACTTGTGGAGGGTGGCCTTCTGGTCCTGCATGAACCTCTTAGTCATGCTCACCGTTTCCGTCACTCAAATTTACACTTTGCGTTGCCTGTTTGATGACACCAAGCGGGTTCGCACATAGAAAAGACCGAAACGTTACCTCTGTCCAGCCTGGAGCGAATGTGACAACTGGGCCACTTTTATTATTTTTTGTCAAACCTGCTGGCTTGAATTGTACACATCAGCTTTTTGAATCACATAATTGTGCAATTATGTGTACTGATACACATTCAAGCGACTGGCAACATGTTTATTTATTAATGGCATTAAGGGAAGCTACACAACCACATGTGCTTTCTATCAGATGCTCTTTTATTGAATTTAAGAAATCACATTTGACACCGATATTTATAACGCTACGCACCAGCAGCCAAACAAGCCAGAAATCTCACCCAATGGTGTACTCTCCAAATAAAAAACAAGTGGTCTTTGCCTCGGCCTGAGAAACTGCCTGTTTCAAAAAAAAACTAAAACAAAAATATTCATACAATAATTAAGTCAAGTTCCCTGGTTATTTTCTCCATGTGGAGGTGAAATAGACAGAAAACAAGTCTTACGGATGTTACATCTTTGTCTAAGACACAGAAATATGATTATTTAAATGAATCATTGCCACTATTCTCAGTGTTGCAAACATTCAGAAAGCAGTCAACAAATTGTGCTGTGCATCTTGATGACTTGAACTTTCAACTTGGAGTCAATAATTCCCTCTCATATTGAGTGGTTACACTGAACAGAAATTAGCGAGAATAAAAAAAAAAAAAAAAAAAAAACAAGTTCTCCTGCTGAACTTTGTGACTTGGCACCACATCGAGTAATCAATCTTAAGAGTTCTGTCGTACTGTCTGAAGTGGCAGTTTTCATTAACATGGCGAGGTCAGCTGAGGAATTGGGAAGGAGGGTTTGCACTAGAATCCACACTATTTCAACCCGACTCAAACACATTTAGTAGCTTTCAGAACTAAAACTCAAAACTTTTCAAGTTTTACCGACAGTATCAGTTTGCAAATGTAGGCCTGTAACTGCACATTGACAACATTCATTTCCCCCCCGGCCTCTATAAATAAGACGTGTCGCTCTTTCCTTTTCACTGTTGTCATGGATTGAAGTCAGTGCATTTCCACTGTGGGCTGCGAAGGTCACCACTGGTTTCGACGGGGAGCCGGGCGCCTGTGCAGGAATAATCAATCGACATTAATCCCTTTCACACTTTGTGACATGCAGGAAAGAATTGCCTTTGACTAGATTGCTCATCCAACCAGCTGTTGGATGGACACAAGAACTTGTACTTACAAGTAAGACAAAGAAAAACAAAAGCTGTTTCCTCTATAGCTCACTTTAACATACTTACAGACAAGCCAACACTAAATAGGATTCACTTTTATTGCATTGATTAATAAAGCCATATTTTAATAACAGCAGCAAGACAACTCCCAATAAATGTGTCGTTTCTGTGCAGCATGACATATTTGGTGGAAACGTGTCTGCCGAGAGCACGGTGACCCTTGTTCGAGGCGTTCAAACGCAGGCAGCCTGCTGGTAGCCAGGGTTGCCATAGGAACGTGCAGGTTTATGTCAGTTTGTATTGGTTTCAATGTAGAGAAAGGAGAGGAAAACCAGGAGGTGCTCTACAATATATGAGATAGGGAGGGAGAGGGAGAGAGAGAGAGAGGATGACACAAGACAAGGAGACACCAACCACCAGAGCCAGTCCCTTTATTGTTCACAACACCTCTTTATTTGCTTTCCTTTCTCAATCACTTCATGATGTTTATTCAAATCAATTTGCTACAGAGGCACTTGACAATAGGTTTGGAAAAACAAAAGAAAAGATTTTTGCGGGTCAGTTTACAACCCCGTCCTACAGACACAGAGAGGGGAGGGAGAGAGGAGAGAGGAGGGAGGTGGGAGGTGGGACGGGGGGCGGGGGCAGTATTCCCACAGGCTATTGTATAATGGGGTATTTACAGTCTGGGGTTTCTCAAGGCCAGGCGACAGCGACAAGCATTAAAACACATTTCACCAGTGCAATTTTTTTATTTATTTATTTTAATCAATTTAGTGTCCTACGTGATGGCTGGAAATCTAATGTAAAAGACCTTACATTTAAATATTAAGGCAGTTCCTTAAAAACCAGTTTGTCCTTTATTGCGCTGTCACAGTGAGCCGGGCCCGGAGAAAGGAATTAAAAAAAAAAAAAAAGGAGCACATTCTGTCTTGAGAATCTGATTAGGGGGGGGGACCTTCATAAATTATTTTGTCATATTAGCATGTGTGATTCAGAGGAATTTGTGGACAGTTTCTCTCGACAGGATGCACCACAACACACCACCAGTCCCACCACCGCCACTATTCATCAAAGCAAAAACCAGCCCGGCATCACTCCCACCTTAATCCGTCCCCTCGAAATGCCGGGGGAAGATAAATGTTCAAAAATGTTCAAAGAACATTCAGCAAATGATCGCTGCTGTGTATGTCGAGACCCGAGTGCACTACCAATGCGCGGAGACGACTGATCCCTGTAGCAGAGCCTCTAAATATTAACGGGGGGGGGGGGGGGAGTTGAACAGATCTGATAGAATCGCAAGCAAAAACATCAAAAGACAAATGCCCCGTTTATAAATAATGCGTGAGGAGGTGGCCGATCTCTTTTTCTGTGCACTGGAGTCGATTCAAACAACAGCGTTGGTGCTTAACTCAATTTGAGAAGAACGGGTGAGATTCAACCATTTAGGCCTGGATTCTAATCAATAACGACTTCTTGTAGTATAATGTGTTATCGACCAACTCTTCAGGATCGGCGAGCTATATACAATGGTATTATACCACGGATCGCAGGAATAAAGGTCTTTGATGACGAGGTCTGGAAAGAGGTGTGACATCTCCTCTTTGCTTAAGTCCGTCGCTATTTTCTTAAACACTGATCTGTAGTCGAGTGCTCGCCCCACAGCTTTACCAAGTTTGATCCTCTCAAAGTGAAAACCATACTGTGTGCTCTGCTCTATTTGAATCAAATAATCCAGGAATTAACAAAGTCTCCTCGATGGCTCAAGACTCTGTCGACTGTGACGAAAAAGGGATTAAAAACGAAAAAAAAAAAAAAAATCAAGGCTTTAACAACTCAGAATGGGTGGAGAAAGCTTCCTACAAAGTGCAGACAGCCTTGCCTTCAGTCGATTTCTTTCTCCGTCTCCTGGGTTTCTGTGCATAGTGTTCTGGTAACAAACTACTCCTGCATTATGAGGCTTGTCGTAAGGCGAGAACGGTTAGAAGTGCTTGGATCATGATGGCCAAACTGGCTGACATCTTTTTATCGTGGAAGGATAATTCACAGTGGGGGGGGGGGGGGGGTCTGAATCCAGTCTGAGCCATTTAGTCACGAAACCCTGTCCTGTGTGTTTTTCTGCTGCGATTAGGGATTTTATTTAAAGCTACATTTAGAACGGTCATTAAAAAGGACAAAGTCACTCAAAATAAAATAACAGGGCAAGAAATTATCATTGACGCCAGCGAAAAACACCAACAGTGATAATAAGCTATTGTCTTTCAGTATGAAATCAGTCATGATATGAAAACCCAGTCAAACATTAACACAGAGGTCGAGACTTGAACATCAGGGTCAGTATATAAAGCTGGAGGGGAGAGGGAAGTCCGGCTGTATCAGTTAATAAGTTACTGAACAGAATTGTGACAGACGGATCAAAGTTCTCAGCAAAGATTTTACAACAGGAATTACAATCCAATTAAAACTTCTGAAATTACTCTGATGCACCGCCTCCTCCTGAAACTGGCTGAATGCATTAATGGTCTTGGGGGAAGGGGGGGTGGGGGGGGGTTCAGTCAAATGTAATATTCAAGTGGTTACGGGCTTTCCTCTGTTCACATGCACTCAATAAAGACAGTATTAGCAGCTTATTAACATTGCTTGAATAGACATATGAATACAGCACCGCTAACAGTCAGCCCCTCCCCTCGAGCCCTACAGTGTGTAGATATAGACACATCCGCACACAAACACACGCGCTTAGGTGGGCTCGGCCACAGGTCTAGTCTAGCAGGGAGGGCTCAGCAGGGCGGATAATGGTGGGCCGGTGAGAAGGAGCACCAGGAGGTCTTCGGCTGCATCGGGGAGAGAAGATACAGGACAAGAAGTGAGACGAGCTCACAAAGAGACAGCGAAGAACCCAAACAAAAAGAGTAAAGCTGGCCGAGAGAGACAGAGCATGGACACCACACGAGGAGGAAACGATGGGAGATACAACTGTAGCTGCAAGGAAAACGTCGTCTGGATGAAAAGGGATTCTGAGGAGCGCCAAAATGACTGAATCGGAACACGAGACATTTCCAAAGCGAATATTAAGAGAGAGTCGTACCTGGGTACACCGGGAGGGACGCGGGCCGGCCGGGAGGGGATCTGTGGGGGCGCGCTGAAGGGATCCTGACTGCTGTTGAAAGCATTGATGGGCGGGCCTGGGCGGGAAGGGATTGGTGGAGCGCCGAAGGCGGGAGTGGGGTTGAGTGGAGCTCCAAACGCAGGGGAAGGGTTCATGGGTGGTCCTGGCGTTGGGCCCCTGACAGCAGGCGGGCGGCTCGGGGGCGGGGCTGTCGCAGGAGGCGCCCTACGCTGAGGGGTCGGGCTGAGATGGAGACGTTGCAGATTTACAATATTTAATGAAAACCCCATTCGCTCAAAAGCACCAGATGAGGTGAGGCCATGCCACTGAAACATCACCCAGGACATTTACTGTAATGAGCTTCTTAAAAGCTCACCTGGCGTCTGGGATCCAGTTGTCATTGACGGGTGGTGGCACAGGAGTAGAGATGGTACTTGTTGTGATGTCTCCAATAATGTGCAGTGCCTCCTTGAGGGCATGATACATGCGTAACATTTCATCTCTGCGCTGGGCCTGGTCGGCCGACTCCTCCATGAGGCTGTTCTGGTCCCCAGATGAATAGAGGTAGGCCAGCAGCTCCGCATGGATGAAATCCTTTGCCTGGAAGAAAATCCACATCCTTAAAAACCCCAAAGTTGGCAACTTGGAATTAATCGACGGCAATAAAAGCCGAGAGGAAAAACATCACAGGGTTTACATGTCGAAAGACACATGGTTGGAAGAAAGAGGTTAATAATTACCCGCAAGAGCAAAAATTATCCACCGAGTGGCATTATATTAGCTTCAACCCAATTAAAAGGAAATCAAAGGAGCCGCTCTGTTGGCAGTGGTGTGTTTGTGTGTGCGTGGGCAGCTGCTGCATCGCTGGAAGGCATCAAGTGAGCTCACCGGAATAATAAAGCAGAATAAATGGACAAGTCTCCGCGAGGATGCGTCATAAATTCTTTTTAATTAGTGTCTTCAAGTTTATGACCTTGTGTCAAAGTGAAAGCCAGAAGCAAAGCCGTGACTAAAATGAGCCGGAAACATTGTTTCCTCAAGATCCATCGAGCAACGGTTTCCTATTTAGACTTCGATTGAACAAATATTGACGTAATTTGGTGTCAGGGACTGAAACCACGCAAGAATGACGCATTGTTCTTGTATGGCACTATAAGAAGAAAGCATGTTTGTGTAACATATAGCACACAGGATAAAACTGCCTTGAACATCGATGTAAAAAAAAAAAAAAAAAAAAGCAAAACTGGAAATGTTTCACTTATTGTGAAATGCTTTACAGGAGAATTCTAAGTAGTTGTTCTTTTGCAGGGTTTTCATATTTTAAGCTCTGGTTCCAGGGATGCCAAACTGCAGTATACTGATGTCCATGATCTAGATCTAAAGTGTGGAGGCACACCTGCTATCAAACTACCACACAGCCTCAAAGGTGAGATGGCTCATTTCTTCTGCAATAAATGTAAAATCCTCTGTTTTAGTAGAACTTATGCTCTCCTGAACTCAACGTCAAATGACTGAATGGTCGTGGATCTTAGAACAATCTAATAGTAATGTGTTCTTCTAGTCATGTTCCATGTCGACATGTGAGGGAAATGAGAAATTCTGAATCCACCTCAAATCTTCAGTCGATGTGTGGCACCTCTGCCTGCGTTTGATCACTCACACTGTTGATCATGAGATGCATGATGGTCTTGGGCACAAGGTCTCTGATGGATTTGTTGATGATGCCGATGTAGGAGTCCACCAGGTTGCGGATGGTTTCCACCTGCCGCTCCAGTTGAGGATCCATGGAGAACGTGTCCGCGGGGGCTGCCTCTTCATTCTCCGCCTTAACAGCAAAGATGACCCATAAACGCATCGCGCCAACATCTTTGCAGACGTTCTCAATTACAGACACGTTTACGCCCTTCTTCTAAAGTACAAGACGTTGATTTCTGGGCTTTGTTGTTTTTTCTATTAAATGGAAATTACTGTCTCTCGAACTTAATGCAGTTTTAAATGTCAAGACAACTTTGTCTTTAGATAAAAGAGGGGATCACTTCTCACACACCTGGTCCTTCTCCGGATACACTCCTGCTCTGAGAAACGACGCTTTCCAGCTGTCCACGTCCTCCTGAGAATCACAGGCCAGCTCCACCTGGCGAAGATCTTTGTACACGTTCCTGTGCAGACAAACAAGAAACACAACTGTTCGTGTCAATGGGATTACTTCAATACTCAGGAACACACAAAACCATCGGTGAGTTTGTGTAGAGGTCAACAAACACGTTTCTGCTGCACAGCACCAGGCTGACCTCTGTTCCGTGTTGAAGATCGCAAAGATATGCTTCGTGGACATGAAGCCTTTCTCGACGTCTCTGAGCTTCAGGTTGTCCAAAGGCAGCATGTACTTCTTCTCTTTTTCCTAGAGTGGGAGAGACAGAATGACTGTATCCTCAGGTGTGTACACAATAAATAGAGACACATTGCACCGGACAGCTGTTACATAAGCACAGATAAAATGGTTATCATCAAATTTAATTAAATAATTGTCACGATTCATTCACTATTTAAACTCAAAGCACCACACATCTAAAACAAGTCATGACTTTTACAGTGTTTGAACCGCTGACCACTGAGCTCACGAGAGGCCCGCACACTGAACATGACCGAGATTCTTTGAAAAAGAGGTCCAAAGACAAAACGATGAAACCCTCGAACTCAGCACTTTGTAGGCAGTAGCTTTTTTGTTTTTTCTCTCTGAAGGGCTTTAATAAATATTTCCTTCAGACTTCTCTCTCATTGTTAGGTTTCCACGCTGTATCGTCACTGTGTGAGTCACACAAAAGTGATTAAAATCACAGCTTTGGTGAATTTTCAGAACATAAATCACTTCAATATAAGAAATCTAATAAAAAAAAATTGAAGATGATCAGTCGCACTGAATGGCGGTAATGCAGATTTTTTTTTACAAATTGTTGTTAACTTAGCCACAATGAGCAGACCATGGTGGAATGCCTTTCTCCTGTGTGGACGACCACCAGGCTGGTGAAATGGAGAAAAGCGCGGCACAGGAGAGGAGGAGGAGGAGGAGGAGGAGAAAAGGAGGAGTGTGAGGGGGCTATAGGGGGATGTGGTGCCAGCTTTCACTGGAGAGCAGAGACATCTGGAACCATTTATGTCTGCACTAAAACAGAGAGCGGCGCAGACCCAACAGTTACATCACTTGCGGTTGCACACTATCCCCCACCCTCACACACACACACACACACACACACACACACACACACACACACACACACACACACACACACACACACACACACACACACACACACACACACACACACACACACACACACACACACACACACACACACACACACACACACACACACACACACACACACACACACACAAAAGTGGCAAAACCTTAACTGCACGTGCAAAGACCAACAAACATACGGAAGGCTCAACAACCTTGACAAACATACGTTGAACTGTGGGTGTGAGCAGAAAGTCGGACTCGCACAGATGGAGTATGACCATCCACCTAAACACACACACACAACACACACACACACACACAAATCACCCCCTCCCCTCTGGCCCCCGTAACCCAGTACGATTTCCTGCAAATTCCAAAGTCAGATCCCGGCTGGAACATTTCAGCCCGCCTGCCACGTCAGTTTGCCTCCACCATCATACCTCTCTCATTCCTGCTTGGTGCGTATTCGTAAAAGGCGACCAATGTAAAAATGCACCATTTTGGCTTGTGCTTGGGTGGACATTTTCAGAAGACGCTTTTCGCCGTGTCTTTTAGAGGTCTTTTCTGCTCTACAAGTGGATTCAACTGAGGCCTGGTGAAGATCAAACGGTGAGTACGGCAACTGCTGCGGCACTAAAGCATTTCATGTTTTATTGATTGTTCTTGTGCGATTCATGCGATTGAAAAAAAAGAAAAAGGAAAAAAAAAGAAAGTCTGCATTTTTAACCTCAAGCATGTACCGTACACGAGACACTCTCAATCAGTGTTAAAATTTTTCTCACGTTCAGACATAAATACGATGATAAATAATAATAATAATAATAATAATAATAATAATAATAAAAAAAAAAAATCACTCTTCATGTATGTCAGCAAACTGGATTTATAAGGAACTTTCATGAATGCGGCTTCCTCAAACACGAGGCTATGGCGCTGAGGTAATGTTTGCTCTGTGTGTCCTCTGTCCCACAGTCCTCGGGTAGCGACCTGCAGTCACGATGACCTCCGGGTTCTTCCTCCCCTCAGAGTCCTCCTCATCTCCCTCCCCGTCTGCCCAGTGTTCAGACTACCTGTTCATCCGGCTCCAGCTGAACAGTAGTCTGCACATTGGTTAGGCTAGGCTGGGGCACACGCCAACTCCCTCACCCTGCGCAACGGCAGACTTTTCCCCATCGGGATACCAACTGTGCTGAAGTAGTATGTTCATTTTACTGCAGTTCTGTCGGTGCTTGGTAACATTTAGTGGTCAGTGAAATACAGAATTGAACTCTTACCTCCTCGTCTTTGTACCAGGACAGGGACTCAGCGGTGAGGACAAACCAGTACTCCTTTGAGCCTCCTTTCATGATGCTGATGTTTATGGTTAGCCAGCCTTTTCTGATCACCTTGAGATTGATGAGACAGAAGGGTGGTAGGGAGAGGGGCCCCAAGAGGATGGAGGAAAACAAGTCCATCAAATCAAGTCATTTGTGAAACGTCGTCTCCGTATGTTGATTAGTGTTTGTGGGCGTGATCAACATGAATAAAATCATACACACTTACCTGCCATGTGTATTCTGTTTGATTGTCTAAATTCCAAACATTCACCATTTATTAGTCGAACATTAGTTAACTATGATCGACAGAACAGAAGTAGAGTTAAATGTGTGGCTAAAGAACAGGAATACAGACATTATGATTGTGTAACAAGACTAAAATGGAAGGTTTTGTTAAAAACACAAACGATGTGTGCTCAGTTATGTTTCACTCAAAAAAGTAAATCAGAAAACTCAACACACAACCAGATGGTGTCCAGATCATGCTTGCACTGACACACAGGGTCGACGGTGGTATGTTAATGTCAGTAGGTCAGTAAAAGCTAGCCTAGACAGCAGCAGTTAAAAACAGAAGTGTTACTGGGGTGTTAAACAGACTAGTATACCAGGAGGACGGATACTGGATTGGAACCAACGAAGGTAAAGAGAGGTAAAGTGGTTCGACGGATGACACAGCGGACTCCATGGATGAACAAAAATGTAAAACAGAATCAAAAACTCTGAAGTGATGAGGTGGAGAGGGAGAAAATACATCGGGCCAAGTGGTTGAGGTGAGTGATTCACTCTGGGGAAAATAAACCATTCGTTTGGAGGAGATCCTGCAACGACCATCTCTCCATTTCCTCAAACAGACTCCCGTGCCCCCCCCCCCCCCCCCGAGTACTGTGTGAAAAACTATTTGCGAAAACTGTGCTCTCGTATGAAGTGAAGCGAGGAGAAATGTCCGCTTGAAAGCCTGCTTCAGAACGCTCCTCTCCACTCACTCTCCAACCAGAAGAGGACTGAAGTGAGTGATGGGGAGAGCGGTTCATAGGTTCAAGAGAGCCAATACAAACATGGGAGAGGAGCGAGAGCAGAGCGGCTAAACTGCTAGTTTGCCTTAGCGAGGAAATAAAACTTTGTCAGAAGAAAATGCATCGACTGTAATGCCTGTTACACATGGGATGTTCTGTGTGTTTCAAATGCAACAGCAGAATTCAAAATGTTACTGTAAAGTTGATACAGTATTTATATGATTGGAGTAACATCTATCAGGATGTGAACTGGTCATAGTATAATCAAAGAGATGTAACTCAGGATATTTAATCAAAACAAAAAAATCCACCCAAGAGCCAAGAACAGTGACTTGTTTAAATTACAGACAATACTAATGAGCTCTGAATACCACCTGGCATTTTCAGCTAAAGGCCATTTCAAAATGAACGAGATTGACCAATCAAGGTAAACAAAATTAAAGCAATCAGAAAAAAAAAAAACCCTTGATAATGTGTTTCTAATTTAATTTCCCCCACTTCCTCTCTATTTGGTCCCGAGTGACAATTAGGATGATTCTCACAAGGCAAACTGTCGAGACACCTTGCATGAGGCAGCAGCAGAGGTAAAAAGCCTCAGACAGGAGAACTGGCGCCTGAGCGGTCATTGGAGGATTCCTTCAGTCTCTCTTCGTCTCAGATCCTTTATGAGGACAGAAAGGTACTCTCTTTTTTTTTTTTTGGGTGAAATATACACAAACAAAAATGTTAGTCGCACCCGAGAAATTCAATTAAGGACAATTACAGTCCCATTGAAGTGGAGAATTACAGGAGCAAATGTGCTGGGTGTTACTGCACAGACAGTCCAAATTACTGGTCACTGTGTGCCGAGGTTATAGATCAGAATTGACATCGCTGTCGTCAGTCTGGAGACTCTACCTTTTCCTCGAAGTTCTCTCCCAGAGCGGCAAGCTGCAGAAGTACAACAACTTATTATGGCGGAAGCATGACGCCCTGCACTTGCAGGACTGAAACCGCTTGACTCACAAAGTCCTTCAAAGCCTAACCAGCTCGGCTGACCTTTGCGTGATGACCTCAGTTCCTCTGCAGGGTCTACCTCTGCTGCTCCTGGCAAGGGGTGGTTTAAATCTGACGGGTACTTACCAGTATTTCACCCTGCAGTAATAGGAAGGGGGAGGGGAATTAAAGCAGGTGGGGTAGTATAAAATCGAAGCCAAAACGGATGAGAAAGCAAGGAAGCAAAGAAGAGGTTACGAAGAAAAAGAGGGAAGAAAATGAAAAGGATAGAAGGTTGAGTGTTGACAGAAGAGAGCAGAGGGTTTGAGAAGATATGGGAGATGGTAAAGAGGAAAATGGAGGATATGTGAGGAAATCAGAGAAGACAGGTGAAGGAAAAAAAAGGGGAGAGGAGGAGACAGAGCAAGAGAATTACATGCAATTAGAATTACTTCACGTAAACCACAATTTGGTTATGTCATATTTGTAGCTCAAGTCCACGGGTGCGAGGTCCATGCACATTCTGCATTTTAACAAAAGAGTTGCTTGCAAGTTAATGGGAAGGCAAAACGATCAATACAATGCCGTGATTAAGTGTTGGTTTGCTTTAGTACAACATGCCTGGGCCACATGCAAACCGCAGCTTCTAATAGCATGGTGGATATTAGCTTGTTTTTTTTAAAAAGCAGGGAAGCAGGGACTTTCCTAAATTCACTGAGGCAACTCTGCCCCTTATTGAAACTGTCATCATCAAGCCGGGGTAGCTCAAGTATGCTATTATACAAAGATCAAAGATACACACAGAGATTCAGCAAATCAGTGGAGATAAAAATGAAAATGGAGCCGAATCCTCTTCGTAACAGTTGTAGACTAAACCAGCCTGTTCAATAGCAGCATTAGAAAGGACTTGGACCGTGTACAGTCGGAAGCTGAAGTGATATAAAGGGGACTATTATTACCAGTTAGACAGATTAATGGCTGGGGTCTAAATCATTGCTCAGGTGTGTCGGGGCTGATTAATAGGCCGGGGAGGTAAAGAAAGATTAAATCAGGGAGTGGTGAAAAGGCCAGGCTGGCGTGATAAAACATACCTGGTTGGGTATGGCCCTCTTCTTGTTTGCGGCCGTGTTCCTCTGCTGAGCACTGTTATTACACACAGATGGGGAGACGGCAAATAGTCATGACACAGCAACAAAGTCGAAAACACAGAACTCTTTAAATATTCATGAGCCACCGCTGGCTTATTTGGATGCTGCTGGGTGATTTAAAGTGTTTTATATGATGTTTTGTAGGTCTGAAAGTGCAGTTTCGACCAATCACTGTCAATTTTACTCGACTACCCACGCACACACACACACAAGGGTGAAAGTGGATTGTGGGGAATTTTAAAAAGGAACTTGAGAGGACTATACTGCCTCAAGCACACTATGCACAAAGCCCTCCATCGTCTCCGTTTGCCCACCTGTTGTTGCCGTACCCTGGGGGGCTACCATCATCCAGCCTTCGGTAGTCAAGACTGAAAGTGATGTCATGAGAACCGTTAAACAGCCCTTGCTGACCGTGCGATACGTTGCATCAACCCACGAGCCATGCAGGGGCCAGACAGAAACCCTCACACGCACACAGGCACTTGCTTTGTTACTTGCCACAACCCACACAGAAGAAGGGAGCGACACTCAACTCCATGCTGTTGTGACAGCCTGGACACATGAATCCGAACGCCACACTGCTATGAGACGTACCTCCAAAAAGCAGCGCATTCTTTTAAGTACAGAATAGCTGTGAGCGCAAGTGTGACTTGGGCTTCACCGACACACTTTATGGCAACTTATCGCTCAAGAAACTTGACATGCTTGACTGAAGCATGCAGGGAGGGAGAAATGAGGAGCTCAAGTGACCTTGATCATTGTGCTTTGGGTTTCCCTTTCAATGAGGCGCGTGCTCTGCTGTGGCGAGAACGCTAATTGGCATGCTACATTGCACTAATGCACCGTGATTTACAACATATGGGTAATTACAAGCAACTCTTTAATTTAGTAGCAGTGGGGCAGTGAAGTTTCAGAAAAGACAGCTGGCTTTCACGCAAAATGATGCCTGCGAGTTACAGGACTTTCCATGATAAATCACAGAACCACAAAGTGCAGACAAAAGGCGACATGAACTTAATTAAAGCCTCGGCTCCTAGGATGAGACGGCCGTCACTGGCAACCGACTGACAATTGGAGCGGAAGTGCGGAGGGGAGGAGGGTGCGTACTTGGCAAAGCCGATGAAGTCCTCGTGGTTGGTGTTTATGTAGGACAGCTCAATGTCAATCAGCAGCAGAACCTTGGAGGCAGGAAATTATGATTAGGATGAACACATCTTCATTAGACACCATATCAGAGGGCACAAAGTGGAATGCAAAGTCTCAAGGTCTCATTTATGATATTAGTCACATATGAACAAAAGCTGAATACAGAACTGAGTTGATAAAGAGGATCAGACTGAGAGCATCAATGTTTGTGAGTCGAGGACAAATAAAAGTGTCATTTTCGATAATCACACGACTAAAGCAGCTCAATTTCTTGTTCGTAGAAAAGCAGAAAATTCACGCAAGATATTTTTTATAACAGTGGAAAGGCATCATGAGTTTTGACGACGGCAGCAAACGTCGGCTCGTCCTACAACATATGAAAGCCACCAGGTTATGGGAATCTCACCTGGTCCTTGGTCTTCCCCTCTCGCTCTCGGACGTGGGTGGTGACAATCCTCTCGGTCTCCTCTCTCAGCCTGGGGTAGGAGTTGAGCTGAAAGACAGCACAACGTGGGACTGTAGCACGGGACGGAGACACACGCACACTTACATGTGAGCTGGGGCTTCAATGAAACTTACCAATAAGTATCAGAGAGAAACAATGGTGAGAAGTGAGAATAAGTAGGAAACAAAGAAAAGGGAAAGAGATAGTCAAGTGACATTTCAGTGTCACACATATACACTCTCTCTCACACACGCACGCACGCACGCACGTACGCACGCACACTTTATTCTATGAGGCAATGAAGCATGTACTATAAACCAGAGATCATTTTGTCAAAGGATCAGTTGTATTGACGTTTGTAATTTTCATTCATATTAATTTTCAAAACTGAGACCGATCACATGAGGAGTCATCTTCGGTTGATAGTACATTTGTGGTAATGAGTCATGTTAGTGAAGATGAGATGAGTAAAACTAACTGAGGTGAGGCAGAGGACACCCGAAAAGAAAGGAAGCAAATGTGATCCTGTTTGTTTGCAGTTCTTCTTTGTGTCCACAAGATGGTAGTAGAGCACTGTTGCTATGGAAACGCTTCATTCAAGCTGCCACCTTGCCTTGGGGGGGCTGTCATGGTCCCACCCCCACCCCCACCCCCCTTTTTACAGCACTCCCTTTCCTTGAGTGTGCCATGTGGGTCACAGACGGAGATTCACTGGCTTCAGACGCACGGGGCCGGCTCCTCGGCGAGGAGAGCGGGATGAAGCGGTGTGGAGGCGGGGAATGAATAAATGCTTTAATGAGCCGCCGCTGAGGTCAAACAGCATGTGGGAGGCTGGTGGAAATTTTAAGTTGTGCTCAAAATTGTTGGCTGATGGTCAGTCTGAATGGTAGCAACTGAGACGTGTGAATGGGGCGGGTCGCGGTACAAGACAGAAATCCGACGGGGAATCACGGTTGGTCGCACTGGCGGGAGGGGGAGGGGAAGGGGGGGGGGGGGGGGGGGGACTGTACTTGGGATGACAGATGACACATGTAGAAAGAAAAGGAATCCCTTCTCTTTTCATGCCATTATCCCAGCAGATATGCCCCTGGTTACCTTGACAGCACACTTCATGACGAGCGCGGTGAGCTCAGACACCACAAGGTCCACACATTTGAGGCTGGGCTCTTTGAGTTTGAGGATCTGCTTTTTGACAATCGCCTCGAAAGCCAGGTCGGGGGTGAACAGCCCCGTTCTGGACCGTCATGGGTTCAGAGTGCATTTTGTTGTGGTGATGGGGGTATTGAAAAGGTAGAGATAAAAGAAAAGGGGGGGGAAAAAAAGGAGGCAGAATAGGAACAGAGAAATAGAGAGAGAAGCCTTTGTTCAGTTAGTCATTATTGTTATTGACAGACAAATCGAACAGTAGAAGAGGACAAGCCACAAGCTCTGCACATTCTCTTCCCTGTTTTACCACTAAAAAAAAAAAACAAACAAACAAAAAATGAACAAACAAACCAGGATTTCTTAAACTAGGTCGGTGTGGCGGACATCACCAATTTGCATCTTACTTGAGGCAACTCAAGTTTTGCCTGCTACTTGCACCGAGTTGTGAGACCTGCAGCTTGTCCGGGAGAAACCAGAGATGCCCAGATGTGAAAACATCTCATTTCCACGACAACACGTCACTCGTCACAACACTCCACAACACGACAGCGCTGCCCGCACACAGAGCTTGAGGGGCCGGGCTTGGATGAGGACATGCTGCACAGAACAATCTCATCGGTAGAAGCTTTTTTTAATAAATAAATAAATAAATTTATGTCAAGAGATTTCACATTCTGTGTCAGCATTTTCCCGGCCATAGCCATGCTTGCCCCCCCCCCCCCCAACCTGTGCCTCAGCAGGGTCGGGAGATGCTGGACACCTGCAGTACCTTGTTGGTGCACTGCCTGACTGTGTTGATGAGCTCCTGAATGACCAGATCGATACATTTGAGACAGGGCGTTTTCAGCTTAACGATCTGCTTTTTCACGATGGCCTCAAACGCCAGGTCAGGAGTGAACAGCCCCGTTCTGAGGATGCACAGAGGAGACAGAGGCACAACGGAAGACAGATGGGACGGTTAACACACACCGAGGGCCAAAACAAAAGGATACATACAAACGCATGGTGTGGGAAGGGAGTGAAACCGATTTTTTTTTTTTTTAAACGCGTGAAGAAATGAAAAGATTTATACAGGCACAGCCGAAATGGATATGCGGACAACAAAGACACGAGAAGGAAAAATGAAACACTAATGATGTCCAACTGGTAAATGTGATTAGGTACAAAACCAGGAGTGGAATATGGTGGAAGAGTTTCATTAAACACGTATAAGACGAAACAAAACCTCACGATAAATTGACCGCTTGAAGTCAGAAACAAAAAAAGGGGAGTTGGTGGTTCTGCAGTAAACAAATAAAAAGAAATGCAACAAGAGAATTTTTCATACAAAAACACTTTTTGTGACCAATTTGGAAAAAGAAGTCTGTGATGCAAGAGGGTAACTATCAATATTAATGCCAGAGCAGAACAAAAGCTTTGATTGAGGAAAAGAAACTACAAATGTGGCGACAACAGTATTCAATCTGACACCAGTGAAGCGTGAACTGAGAGTTAAAAGGGAGCCCTGTTGGGTAGCATTTTATATTGGACTTCTTTCCACTTGCCTGACACCGTGGACATTCTTGATTGCATGGCTGATTTCCCGCCTTAACTCCTTCTCATCAAATACAATCTGTGGAAGCAATCAATGCAAAACCCACCTTTAGCAAAGCCATTTACATTTAGCTGCTGTGAACACTCTTAAAGCAAAAACGAACAAAAGAAATATCCACGCTAACCTTTACAAGTTCAAAAGGGAAGCGTTCGTGGAAGATACGGTTGATCTTGGCGCCGCCCGAAAGCTCATTTGTGTCCACTTGGTCCCCAGAGCCCTCGATGCATTTCTCAAAGTCCACCCCAAACTGCTGCACCATCCTGACGGGGCATAAAAACCGGTTACATCAGGAAGAAATACCCTGCTCCAGCAATACATGAACACAGATTTGACTTCTTCAGATAAGACTTTCCATTTCCTCTTGACGCGGGAGACCGACTTTGTCTTTACTCATCGTAAGAGCGACGTGCAAAATAAATCATCTTACGGTACGAACTGTACAAAATATCAAGAATTGTTTCTTTGCTCTTACTGTAACAAGGCCTTGGTCTTCCGTGTTGGGTCATCCGGTCGGAAGTTCTTGTACTCCTCCACCTCCTTCTCCAGGGAGAGGAGCTGACTCTGCAGCTTACTGCGCAGGCCGGGCAGCGTATCCCTGATGTGGTTGGTCAATTGCTGGGGAAGAAAGGCAACCCCATTGTTTAGGACCTTTCGACATGTGTGGTGAAGAAACCAAAGACGGGACGGTAGATGACAGACCTGGTTCAGTGTCTTTTGTAAATGTGGTGTGCCCATACGCTCTGCTATGTGTCTGTAGGCCGGGTGAGACAGGAAGAACTTCCTCTCAGCACCCAGGGCAGCGCGGATGTCCTTCTTCCCGTCGATGTCTTTCTGACTGCGGTTTACTACGCCGATATAACCTAAACACGCCGACATGCACCGTCAGCGTATTGTCAACCAAAACGCCTGTGAATACGTCGTACTTTGCCGTGTGTATATGGACTCACCTCTACGCAGTGGAAGCAGCTTATTTTCTAGGATGTCCTTTGCATCCGTCCCTTCATCCATCAGGTCCAATTTTGTGATGACACCAATAGTTCGAATGCCTGGACATAATTAGAAACGGAGTCAGAAACAATTTAAACATTCATTTCCTCTCATCACTCTGCTCTTACAGAAAGGTTTACAGGCAGGAGACTGATATCCAGGATGTTATATTATGTCGTTGACCTTTTCCTGGCAGAGGCCTGCCTGAAAAGCTGCTTCGCAGCATTGGCAGCAACAGCAGTGCCGAATTAAATGAGAATTAATAGGGATCAGAATGAGTCATGTTCAAATTACTTTTAATGACAACGCTAAATGTAGAAGGCTTCTGCCCCGGTTACTCGAAAGCTGTATGCGTACCCTGTGGGTCAACCTCCTTGGCGATCTTCAGCGCATCAGAGTTGGCCAAATCGGTATTGGCAGGAGTGACGGCGAGGATCAGACAGCTCTCCTTAGTGATGAACTGCAGCAACATGTCTCTGATTTGGTGCTCGATGTCCACCGGCTGATCTCCCACTGCAACCTTCGTCATCCCCGGGAGGTCGATCAGGGTCAGGTTCAGCACTGTGCCATGAGGACAGAAGTCATACAAAAGATAATTATTTATTTATTTATTTTCCCTCATTGGTTTTGTTTTAGTATAGAAATCACATTTTCTGACCAGAAAATATACATGCAGGTTCTAATTATACTCAGATCCATCCTCACCTATTCATTTCAGCGTTTATGATCTTTCCCCCTCAGTAAAGTAGTTCATTTTCAATTTGCCTTTCAAATATTATGCATGAACTTGACTCATTTGAATTTAGACAGTTAAAAAAACAAATGTGAGAGAAAGTGAAATCTGACAGCCTGAACTATGGAAGGGCAACCACAATGTTGGGGTGACGCTTTTGAACTGTCGCGTTGCGGTTGTTTCACATAATTTACCTATTGGAGAGAATATTTCAGCACTTACACTGTTGGCTAAAATTCAAATGTGCATTTCACCTCAAAGCAATCCCTTCATTTATTTTATTACTTGATGTATAAATTAATTGAGAGAAATAACACATTTTCAGTATTTTCTGCCGGCTTTATTAGTGAATTTCTCATTACGGCTCCCACTCTGAGATGATTAGCTGTTACTGAGAGCTGCTCAGAAACAAAGCAGACTTTAATGTTTAAAGAGAGAAGCAACAGTTCAGCCCAGTGCCGTCTGTTGAGCTTCTCTATCTCTCAAGGAAGGCTAAAAAGAACATTTTGTGAATCAGAACAGTTGATAATTATAACAAAGATAGATACAAATAGATAAAATTAATACTTTTTTTATCTTTTATTTTATTTTTAATGAAATTCAACAGATTAATTTACGAGAAAATAACCAAATATGAATGTCTTTATTCTGCCTTCACACATCAACGATAATAATCAGGCACGCTTCTAATCAAACCGATACACAGCACAGTACGCACGCTGTAGCTTTTGATAGCATGACGAATCACCTCGCTCTACCACACCATATTTGATTAGACCCATGTCGAAAGCGCAGAGTGTTGATGACCGTGCGCTTTCCCCATTGGGCTTCTGTTCATTACCGTGCGGGGAGTAGACCCTCAGGTTGATCGGGATGGGGGAGATGCCTTTATTGGAGCCCGTTATCCTGTCGGTCTCCGCCTCAATTTCCGCCCGCACTTCATCAAAATCCACAAACTTCTTCGCTTTGCAGTGCAAGAATTCAGCATACTCTATAAAGAGAGGCAGAGGAACGCATCAGAGATGGGTCAGAGGAAGAGAAATTGATAAAAGGGAGGGGGGGAGGGGGGGTAGGAGTAGGAGAGAGGCGTGATATTAAATTCAGAGAGATAAAGGTAGCAAAGAGCAGACAGTGATTGTTTCTAGCTGGAGGCACTGCGACAGAGAGGCCACATGCAGGGCAGCTGCGGAGGAGATGGGAATGTGTCTGTGGCACCGGGATACCCTTTTCTGAGCGGGATACTCACCTGCTTTATTATTGACCAGCTGCAGAATGAGAGGTCTGCGGGTGACGATCCCTGATCCACGGGGGAGGAAGTCCCTGAAAGACAAAGGGAAAAAAAAAAAAGAAAAGAAAGAAAGAATTAGATTCATTATAATCAATGTCCATATCCTTGCGGCGTGGCCTCTTCTAAATTGAAGGCTGTGGGAGAATTTCACACCTCCAAGGTGTAACACAACAAATCAAATGTGACAAAGTCATTTTCTCTCATCAGAGCTTCAGAGATCGATTTATACGCACTCGATCTTCCTATCTCGGGAGAAAATCTGCCCTGAAACAGAATTTCGCTTCACAATTCAAGTCGCTTTTAAGTTATACGTTTGAGCAAGTCTCATTGCATGCCGAACAAAACAGAACGTAATCAGTGTGTCATCAGAACACACAACCTGGAGGCTCTTCACAGTCAATATAGCACATCTGTGATCAGGATACCGAGATATGAAATCTTACTTTGTTCAACAGTTGAAGTGCCAACATTCAATCAAACAGTTTGATTTAACAGAAACATTAATGTGATTCCTTCTCCCGTCACCTTTCTGTCCCGAGCAGTAGATTAAAACAGGAGGAGAGATAAACACGAAATCTTACTCCTCCTTCTGATTATTAATGATGAAACCTTCAAAATACTGTTGGATGTCCGAATTCGGGTGGGGATTTTCTGTGCATCGTTTGCATTTTCTCTGTGTGGAGGTTGTTTTTTTCCTGGATAGTCTGGTTTCCTCCAAGAATACAAAAACATACATTTAAGCCTATTTGATGATTAGAAATCGACCATATACGCGTGTGTCTGCTTGTCCTACAGCATATGTAGAACAATGAGCACAAACTGGGGTTTTCAAAGTGAGCGGCGTAGGCCAGCCCAGTATGGGCGGGGCTTTGTCAGCTGAAATGTCACAGCAAGGTAAGAGCACAGCCTTTCACCTCTAATTTTTTCTTTTAAAATGCCAGAGCTGTGCTAGATACCGCAGAGCCAGTTTTACTGAACTACATTCAGACAATGTGGCAATTACAAGAAGAGAGCTATAATAAGGGCGACAATCAAATAACTATGCAATCATATTCCAACAATACATTTATTATTTACAACCATAATTTGAGTTACATCGGTCAGCAAAGGACCTTGGTTTCAAATGTCAGCTATTCTTTATTTCTTTTCTAAAGGCTCCTGAATAAGAACAATTTGACCAGTTCTTGCAAAGGAAAACGCAGTTTAAAATAAAACAGTGAGTAACCTCCAAGCATTTGGATGATATTCTTCTTATTTCGCCTCTCTTGCTATTGTGCACCTTCTGGTTGAAAGTTAACTTTAAAGAGTCTGTCGCAGTGAAACAATGCTTCCAGCTCCTGATTTTAAATGTCAGATTAAAGTTTGCCTTTTCTGCCCAAATCCAGGAAACTGTGTCGATGTCAAATTTAGAGTTGTGCATTTCGTGTAGCCGACTGTGTCTCTTGAGCTTGCATGGAATTTGTTTTTAGTGCATTCCCCTTGTTGGTCTCACACACACACACAAAAAAAACCAGCTTCAGCATTTGTTTTATCTTTGCCAGCCGAGCTTGAACACCTGCGTATGTAATATCTATATCCGTATCACAGTTGAACCAGATTCCCCATTTTTGATTTCCACAAAACAGGCTGCTCGTCTGTGCAGCTCGAAATAGGAAATAGCTGTGTGGCTGCAAATCTTTTCAGTAGTGATGCTTTTCGTACGTCGGTACAGGAGCAGATGAGGCTGCAGTTTTATCAAGGCGCTGTCTGCATGTTCGGCTTGTTCTCGACATGAAAGACATTACTCAGTCGGTCTTGGACCCAACGGTAACTCGGTAATGAAACTTCTTCTTGAGAGGATTTTTACTGAGGTTTCACTGTCAATAAACAGTCATTTCACGGACAGACCGAGTAATCTCAGTATCAGTGACCATATTAACATCAGACAGGTGGACGTTAATTGGTTTCAGCTGCTTTTGTGTCAGGTAATACTATGTCAACACAAGAGATAGGACCCACAACAACGCCTTTACCACACGGTCGGATAGGATTTGATGAGGTCTTGTGACTGCACATTTTCAACTACTGACTTGCACGGCAACTGCAAAGCGAAACACTGAGCACAAAGATGACAGTAAATATAAATGAGCAAAAATTTATGTTATTGGTGCTTCATTGCATTGTTTAAGCGTAAGCCCCTGGGAGACAATGAGAACTTTCTTTCAGTTGCTTTCTTAAAGTGACAGGGTACCGAAGGAATTTTTAACCACATGGCCAATGCTGCTGAGTCAGACCTCAGATGTGGCTCCTCCACCCAGTCTTCTGCGCTTCCCCCACCCAGTCTGAGCGTCCCTCCGCTGCACTACAAACACAATACATCTGGTGGCAATCATCCGGCCCGGTGTAAGCATTACGGTATTCTAGCGGAGCCGAGCCCGTCAATAACCCACTTTCTGACGGGGGCGGTGCTCGGCATGGGGGACTTGTGACTGGAAGCGACGCTTCAGCCACGGGACAAGCGACTGCAGGGGAGCTGCTAAAACACATACAACTGGAAATTCCTAGACCAAAGTCCTGTGGGTCAAACAGCGCGGAACATTCTGGACATGTACTAACATCAGCACAAATCCCCAGGTCTGGGGTCCAGCACTGGTGCTGTGTCGTGCACATAATGGGAAGCACACAGGCGTTTGTTCATGGCGGCCAGTATAGAAAGCGCTGGATGATGTTTGAGAGCAGGGGAGGATGGAGTGAGAGATAAAGTAGAAAAACCTCTTTATGCTGCGAGAACATATTTAAAGACATGATGCAGAGGACGGTGTGAAAATGCTGCTCAGAGAGCTCTTCAAAAATATTTTAATGACGGTACAAGCCAATCTGAAGTTACAGCTCCCTCTTATTTGCTTTCAATCGTCGAAACTCTCCTAGTTGGCGCAACAATTGGCTACTGGTGAAGGACTGAGCACGATACAAGTGAAGTGCCAATAATGCTTGGTTGCAAATACAGATAAAGAAAAAAAAAATTACTCGATTCAAATGCGGCTCGGAGAAGACTCACTGCAAAGGTAGAAATTAGCCTATCAGTCCTCGTAGACCAAATTGGATAAGCAGCAGTGGCATATTGAAAAGAATCAAGAGGCCGGGACTCTATTATTGATGCGCTGTAAATGATAGACGAGGCCGAGCAGATTGTGTATCATTTCATGCATTATGTATGGCCAAGCAAAGAGCATCAGTCTGTGAGCAGCTCTCCCTCCAACAGAAGAGAAAGCAAAATCAAGAGCGAGTAGGGCAGGGACGGACGAGAGCCAACTCCCCTCCCCCTGCCTGCCTCCTACAAACAGCCAAAGCCACTCCGAGGTGCCACAGCCTGAAGGGGCTCGCTCTCAAAAGTGGAAAGCAGTGTGTGAAATTCTGAGGTCACAGTCAGTTTTCATTGGGAGGGCACGGTAACAGAAATGTTTTTGTGGTTTGTTGTCATTTTTTTTTTTCCCCCCATGGGTCTCCAGGGTGTCAAAGAACATATAATTATGGCTACCCACAATCCCACACTATAATCTGCCAATGTGGGCACCAAGAGCCATCGTCCAACAGCGAAACCTCTTCAAACGCGATCCAAAATGCAACCGAGTGACACAACCCTCTGAACTCTGTATTTTGTCGATACCGCGACGTCTGGTACACACGTCTCCTCAAATGTCTTTACCGACCCATGCCACCAACCCAGTGCAAGTGTGCTGCATGGCAGAGTGCGCATGCTGCCACCTCCAACTTGGGTAGGATTTGATAAATGGGCCATCCCTCTATGGTCTTCAACTCAAGACAACTGTTCCAACCCTTCAAAGCCAGATGGTTTCTCAGTAGTCCCCCTGCTACCAATCTGATAACAGCCTCCACCCACCCCAGCTTGCAACACTAGATACGACGTTTTTCTTTTTTTTTTTTTAAGGAAATGACAGTACAGCCCCGGACGAAAAAGAATGATCATCAGTGGAGAACAGTCAAATGATCAATGAAGTTTACTTTCTAATTTTCATATGCATAAAATCAATACTGTATGAACCACATTGAAAATTGGTAGGTGGACAAATGGATAGATATGTGAATAATGATGTAAAGTTAATGTTCAATGACAATTACTTAACTGCCACCTGTTTTTGCTTTTGAAAAAGTTCTCGATATGAACTGAATGGCTGTCTGAAATATACACTAGTCCTATTCAGGTGCTCAAACAAATACAAGCCCAGGTTTAGTTGAGCTATTGAGGTATACACACTATATGTGGTGCGTATTAGAACCTGAGGTCCCACAGCTGCCCCTGAACGCTCCCTTGGTTCATACATACAGGAGAAACCATCTCTGCCAACAACTGATCAAATCCATCAATATAAAGGATGTAGAGATTTGATTAAGTTATTTCTGGAAACGTATGTGGAGCAGCCAGCTAAAATGTGGTGGTGTCCAGTGACAAACATGGAGGAAACAAGGGCTCTAATCACATCAACGGGATGACTCAGACAGAAAAGAAAACTATTTCAGTTCCACCTGGCCTCATTGTGGGAAAACAAGCCTGCCACAAGGCAAAGACATCAACAACTCAACGAATACAGTTCACATGTTCAAGGAGAAACTGAGCAACAGCTGACAGGCACCCTGTGATTTTTGCACCAGGAGACATTGAAAGCCAAGGTTGGGTCACTCCACTGCCGTATCAGACATGACGTCAGGACACGGAGAAAAAGGGAAGAGCTCTGTATCCGACTGACAGTCTATCGTGTAGCACACGTCTCCTCACACCCCATTGTTGTCGGTGCTGCAGAAAGTAAACGTGGGATAATTTTCGTCCCCGGGGACATAGATATGAAGCCAGCCTTTCACACACAATCATACACCTCAACCACAGAAAGAGAGCTCGGCCACAGGGGAAATCATGGAGCAACAATTACAGAGAAGAACAGTGACTCAACCGAGGCCCGATGCTTATGGTTACAGTCTTTTGTCACCTGACACCGTTTGCAAATGAATTTTGCTTATGGCGCTCATAGCTTTGCACAGCAACGTAGCTGGAGCGACAAGGCAAGACGTTTAGGTGTTGGTCGGTATTGGTTTCAAACACACCTTTTGATTAACAACAAATCAAAGCTTACCTCTGGCTATAGCGATTTACAGCACCTCCCAAGTGCTTTCAAGTGCAATGTCACCGGAGAGTTTTTAGGCTGGCTTTCACTGTTCCACCTTACCGTCACTCAAATTCACCAGCGAGACGGCGAAAGGCATTTGATTCTCAGGGGTATCACTCATATGATTGACTGAACGGTGTACATGCACAACAGTTAGTGGATTAATGCCAGAGGCAGGTAAAAATGTCGAGGAAAGTCGAGGCAGGGAAAGTGAGGCCACCGTGAAATGTCTTGTGTTAACTGCAGCTGATGTCTGTCAACTGCTCTCACAGTGCAAAGTCCCACTCGTCTGAATTAATGTGCCCTGAGTGTTTTTCTAATCTGCATGTGTGCTCTTGCCTGAGAGCAGTTTGGGCATGCTTCAGCAGGTGTGTTTATAGCCAAAGCCCTATGTGCCTGCCATCTTAACAAGCAATGTGCTGCTTCTTCTCTGCTTGTGTGTGTGTGTGTGTTTATGCGAGATTGGGCTAGGCCGGGTTAAACAGAAAGCGTTTCTCAATGAGGTGGAAACTTGCTAAACAAGCTCCGTTAGAGCAAGTCTGTTTTGTTTCTTTATCTGCAGGATGATCTCACTCACTGCTGATGTGGGATGGAACAACAGGGCAAGCCTGTTGAAAATGACAGAGCCAGGTGGCTGAACATCACAAAAACCTAAACATTTGCACCTAAAAAAAAAAAAAAAAGTTAATTTAATTTCCTTAATTTCTAAACGTTTACTGAAAGAGAACCAAAAGAGGAAGATGGTAAGGGAAGTTGTGTCTGCTGCTGCTGTGAAAATGTCAGCATTTTGGTTTCAGACACTGAACTTTCACAACTACACACACCACAGACAAATAGAACTTCAAAAACACTTCCAACGAGAATTAAAAAAAAGGTTTTTGGATTTACAGTGCAGCTGTTAGGAATCCCAAGTCTAAAAAAATTTTAAATACAACTTGACAGCTGTAACAAGGGCAGGTCCTGCAGGTTTCTCTGGGTGTGTCCTCGTATCGTTACAAAAGATGGGAGAAATGCATTCTCATTCAGGGTGAGAGCAAATGAGACCGTGAAAAACTGCAATCTGTAATATAAGTTCCTGAAAATAAGTATGACTCATCACATCAAACATCGCTGTGCAAACAAAAACTGATCATTTGCCAGCGTGTAAAGAAAACGGACGGATAACGGCAAAGTGCATTAGTAGCTATGGCGTTTCTCAGCGTGCAATAAAAGGCAAGACAGATCAGGCAAGAGTCACAGGTTGACGCATCCTGTGACACAGGTGAGTGAGTCAGGCGGGGGAGTTTGTTGTTGTGCGTATGGTAGAAAGTAAATTGCTGCTGTGAGTGGAGACAACACCACAAATGTATTCCAGGCACATGACATGCCAGTAAAGTAGATGTAAAACAGGTGGGGCAGAGAGGTGAAGGGCCGAGAGAAGTGGTGGCTGACAGGCCAGGACCCACAGCAGTGAAGGGAGGGGCCCACTGTGCTCACCTGTACAATCTGTTAATGTCCAAGTCAGCTGAGTAAGAGGAAGTATTTTAAGTTTAAGTTTTAAGGCATAATAAGAATCTCCTGGGAAAGAGACTGGGTTTTTTTTTTTTTTGGGGGGGGGGGGGGGGATCAAATCTCAAAGTTGTAGCCTTTACTGGCATTACACAGTGAGGTAAACAGAAATGTATAAATATTAAAAAGAACCATCAATGGCCAAATGACCACACAAGCTTTGGGATACCCCCTTATGTTTCTCCTCCATTTTCGAAAAGTATACAGCTGAGCTGGTTGTATTCCAGGTTGCCTTTAAGTCATGTTTTTTTCGTCTTTAAGGCACTTTACACCGGCAAAGCTGGTTCACGTCCGTAACTTGACACTGACGTTAGCTTAGCTCCAAGGCGAACCGCGAAATCTAACCCTGGACAATGAAACAAATAATGAATGTAAAACCACCAAAAACTGCAATCGGCGATACTTTCCGAAGTCACATAGTCTTTTATTTATTTTAACAATTATTACCTGCCAACGAAATTCTCCAAGACGGAGCTTTTTCCTGCGCTCTGTCCGCCGACCACAGCGATCTGAGGAAGGTCCAAGTTGCAGCTCTGCCCGATGGAGCTGAACGCGTCCTGAAGCTTGTTAATGAGGGGAATCAGGTCCTCCATGCCCCGGTTCCCCATGGCTTCGTTCGCTCGGAGAGCCCCTTCAATACGACGCCGAGCAGCAGCTAACTAGCGGGGCAGTGTTAGCCTAGCAGCAAGGTGCTCCTCTCGGGTTACTCTTGACTGGAGCTCCGCCGATTCAAGCGGCCCGGCTCTCGCTCTCTCCGTGAATACTCTACAGTCAATGCGGCGCACACTTAGATCATTTCTCGCTCTTGTTGGCGCATTAACTGGAAGCCCGGCGAGTCGGAACAGACGGAAAACTCGCAAAACAAAACTTCCTCTACCCAAACAAACACCATCCGGTCACAGGAGGAGACATCCGATCGAAACCGGCGAGTATAGTCCCGCCTCTTGTCCAAAGAGCTGGACCTTCTATTGGACAACATGGACGCTTATCTATTAACTGGTAGTCTTATTGGATAAAGAAAAGGCGTTTTCCGCTCTCGAATCAAAAACCCCATTTCCAATTGGCCGGAGCGACTTGTCAGTCAAAAGCCCCTCGTATCACGTGATTTTCAAACATGGCTGCCACCATAGAGTGTGCAGGCGACACAACTACTTCAGAAAACAGCATGTCTCTAAAGAAAACTCTGTCTGTAGCTTCGCCTTTAACTTTGAGAATTGTTGCGGAGTGCCCAGTGACTAAGGCTCGAGCTTGTGATCTCGTGCTGCCGCACGGCGCCGTCAGCATGCCGGTTTTCATGCCTGTCGGCACTCAGGGGACTATGAAGGGAATCACTGTGGATCAGCTGGAGGCCCTGGGATGTCACATATGTCTGGGAAACACATACCATCTCGGCATGAGACCGGTGGGTAATCGTCCGGCATCCGTGGAACAATCTGCCAAGTCATTACCAAGACAAAAGAGTTCTACTCCTCTGTTTTCATATCAGGGTCCTGATTTGATCGAGAAAGCCAGAGGTTTACATGGGTTCATGAACTGGAAGAGAAATCTCCTTACTGTGAGTGCACTCTTGCTTTCCTTAATCAAATTTTACATCATTAAAATGTCCTTATACTCTATGGTGTTCTTTGTGTAAAAATCCTGTACGTCTACAGGACAGTGGAGGGTTTCAGATGGTGTCTCTCGTTGAACTATCGGAAGTCACTGAAGAAGGGGTTAAGTTCAAGTCCCCCTATGATGGCAAAGAGATCCTCCTGACTCCCGAGAAGTCCATCAGCATACAGAACAGTTTAGGTCAGTGAGGAATCTGTGGTGTTATACATGCTATCTGCTGCTCATTAAATATTAATTGATCTCTAAGACTCGTTAACAAAAGTCTTAGTAACATATTTCTGAACGTTTGCCCAGGTTTTGATGTGCTTTTTGTGTCAGTGGTTCCAATGGTGCTGGACTAGTTACCTGAAGAAAAACGACAGAATAATAATGATGATGGTGATGATGATAATGTTGAGGTGAGAAAAATGTGACCAACCAGTAATCAACATAATCTCGATTCTGCCAAAATATAAACAGGAATTCAATTCGAGGTTGTTGCCGTTAACAATTTGTTGAAACCTTTGCGATGACGAATGAAAACATACAAATGCTGCACCAAACAGCAATTACGGTAGATCATTGTGTGAGTCTCGGATAAGACAGTCGCTCACATTTATGACAGTGGTGGTGACTCGCGCACGTTCTACAACTTTAAATCGTTCCCAGCACTGAGGGCCGCATTGGTTGGTTCTCAAATGTTGCAAATTCAACTTTGTTGCAGTTAAGTACGTCATTTATTCGCCATTTATTATAGTATTCAAGTCGGTATTGTCTCCATACATCAACTGCAGTAATGAAGACGACAAGCATTTCTAACTTGGAGTCTTGGTACACGGGTAGGACGTTACAAATTCTTGAAACTTCCTCCTCATTTCCCCAGACAAACTGTGTTTCAAAATTTGTCCCTTAGGGTCGGACATCATGATGCAGCTTGACGACGTCGTCAGCAGTACAGTGACTGGACCGAGAGTGGAGGAAGCTATGCACAGATCCATCCGATGGCTGGACCGCTGCATTGCCGCCAATAAAAACCCCGACAGACAAAACCTTTTCGCCATCATCCAAGGGGGGTTGAATGCGGAGCTGCGCAAGGCTTGTTTGGCTGGTAATTATTAACAGTTATGTTACAACTCCAGTCTCCAATGATACAAGGATTTTATGTGAAATAGACACACACACACACACACACACACACACACACGATTCACTATTTTCATGTCATATCTAGATGTACATAGCACTAGTTTTGAAGCACTTTGGCTGTGGAACGACGCAGATCAGGTTTTTTTTTTTTTTACGCTTGCTCTTTAAATTAGATTTGTCCGTCTTGTAGAAATGACTCGGCGCGACGTGCCTGGTTTTGCCATCGGCGGCTTGAGCGGAGGAGAGGAGAAGGATGACTTCTGGAGGATGGTCACACTGAGCACTGACCACCTCCCGCGAGAAAAGCCTCGCTACCTCATGGGTGTTGGGTATGTGTACCCGTCTGTTCCCGCAATTCATCACGAGACGTGTCCTGCTTCTTGGTTACTGGGTTATTAAGAGAAGAGGGGTTGTTGTTTTTGTTTTGTTTTTTGGTCCTTGTGTGCTTGTAGGTATGCTGTGGATTTGGTGGTGTGTGTCGCCCTGGGCTGTGATATGTTTGACTGTGTTTTCCCGACCCGCACTGCAGTAAGTCCCCCTTTGCGTTGCGACCGTTTGCCGTTGATGTCGACCAGGTTTTCGCTGGAGTTCTGTCAATTGTGGACTTTTCCCTCAGAGGTTTGGCTCCGCTTTGGTCCCTTGGGGATCCCTGCAGGTGAAACAGAAGCAGTATGCCAAAGACTTGCAGCCCATAGACCCAGACTGTCAGTGTCCCACCTGCAAGAGGTAAAGAAAGAATGAATGCAATGTGGCAATTTGAAGGTTGTCTTCATATATATATATATATATATATATATATATGTACACAACCTTTATAAGTTGGTGTCCTTCACATTTTCTCTTCATCAAGGTAGAAAATGAATGATTTCAGATATTAATCTATTACTTCAAAGCATATTTTTAATTGATGATTATTTAGAATAAAGATGGAAAATCTAGGTGGTAAAGCAAGGACTTGTCAAAGAAGTAAGTGTAAAGTTTGAGATTAAAAGTGGAATATGGAGAAAAGTACATTTCAAGTCCACTACTTTTCAATATCAATGATTATTTCAGCATTTTTTTTTTTTTTTATATATACACAGACTCAAATTGTTGCATTATACCAGAAATCCAAATGGATCCTGGCTCCATTTCTTCAAAAATGTGCTCCTCATATGTTGTCTGGACTTACTGCTCGCTGAAATGGTAACTTTGAGCTCATCTGGCTCAAACATTGACTGGATTACGAGACGTATATGTTTGAACTGAGCTCTTAGTCTTTTTTTGATCAGTGCTTTGTGTGTAACGACCAGTGGCTGTTCTGTGTTTCAGACATAGTCGCGCTTATCTGCACGCACTGTTTAAGAGTGACACCGCAGCCATGCATCACATCACCATCCATAACATCGCCTACCAGGTCAGTATGAGAAAAACCTTTTTGAAAGTCACGAGCATTGACTTGATTTACATGCCGATTCTTCGAATTAAATATGAATATGTATAAAAAAAATGTAATGTAATAAAATAATCACACATTGAAGCATTTTGAATTTCATTATTGTTGCTAAGGGACTTTCAGATCATAGCTTTTTTATTATAATTTTATTTTTAATGACTGTATAAGCAGCTAAATTATAATTCTTGGCTGGTACATTTTTATATGTTGACCTTCAATGTGAGGCATTCCGGTTTGAACTTTGGTTCCTACAGGGAAAGCAATCAAAACAATAGGGCCTCAAATATAAAATTTAATGTGATTAGTCCATGATATATGGAAGTTATACAGTGAAAAAAACAATTGGTACAATGAAGTTTTATACCCTCAATTACTTTGGATGCACATGGACAAGTAATGCATGTTAAAACGAGCTGATCTGTTTTAAAGTCCCTCTCAGCAACGCGATAAATACAATTCATCATTTCATTATCCTCGTGTTCCTGCCACCCGGTGAAAGGCATCATCTTCAGCCACACGTCACCGTCATTCGTTTCCATTTTGTGCTCCAAAATCCCTCAACATCTCTGACAGAAATATGGCGTCAGATGTTGTACTCTTCAGATGCATTTGACAGAATTATGCTTTCACTTCAATTTGCAGCCATTAAATTCTTTCTGTGCCTCGCTGCACCAGCTTGTTTAAGTGCTCTGACATTCTGAAAACAATGAAGGGCCTCATCTTGCGACAGATGTGTCCCAAAAGACAACAATCATCTGAGGAGAATCATAATAAATACGGTCTGATTATGCAATCTATTCATTCATTTGATTTCTTTCTTTTTTCTTTTTTTTTTTGTTCTGAAGTCCATTTTCCCTCATAAGCTCCAAGCAGTGAGAGCGAGGAATGTCCATGATGGTCGTTCTGTTGGTTCCCCCTCTCCACGGCTTTGATCTCATCAAGGTTTTTAATTGGATCCTATGGAACATTACAATTTTAGCTTAACATGCTGCCATGGGGGAAAGGGTTACAAGAGGAGAAAGTACGCTCATCACATGCTGACCAGTGTTTGACCTTGCGCTCACTGAAGGTGCACAGTAGACACGAGATGATTTCCCACTGAAGATCGATGGTAATTGCATTACTTTTCCTCAGTTCATCAAACATTTTTTTTTTTTTTTCCTCTTTGCAGCTCACCCTGATGCACTCTGTGAGACAAAGCATCGTGGAAGGCCGCTTCCCGGAGTTTATACAGACATTCATGAAGCGATTGTTTCCCTCCCGTGACCAGTATCCCAGCTGGGCTGTGGACGCCTTGGCTTCGGTCAACGTCACGTTGGAGTAGAGACCCCCAAGAGAACTGTTTGGAGCCGACATGGACGTGAAAGTCAAACAGTGACAGGAAGGTTTTATACCTTTTTAAACGCTTCTCTCTTTCAGCTCTTTGTTTATACTTTTATATGCATTGTTAACTTTTTTTTGTGTGTGTGTGTGTGTGTGTGTGTGTGTGTGTGTGTGTGTGTGTGTGTGTGTGTGTGTGTGTGTGTGTGTGTGTGTGTGTGTGTGTGTGTGTGTGTGTGTGTGTGTGTGTGTGTGTGTGTGTGTGTGTGTGTGTGTGTGTGTGTGTGTGTGTGTGTGTGTGTGTGTGTGTGTGTGTGTGTGTAACAATCAGGAGAATGGGTTGTGGTCCGAGGAGATAAAAGTACGTCGTTTCCAACAAACCTCTTCAAATTGTCCTCCGAGTACGCATTATGATAATGTCGGGCTGAATGGGGTTTAATGAGGTTTGAAACACATGAACTATCTCTTCGGATATGCTCAGACACTTTTTGTTGTTACCATGGCTACTGTGCTTGGCCCACCCACTTCAAATGACTGATACGCTTTCCTGTCAACGTCTTGTGGATTTGAGTTCATTCCAGAGCTTTATCCTGTCACACAAAGGATCCAGAATATTAAACATTTTACACTCAAGCCCGTGTTATACCTTTAATGCTGCGAGTGACTGCCAGCTGAATGTTTGAACACATCAATGAGTCTCACAGCAGGTGGTGTGCGTTCCTGAAAGTGACCACCAGAGGGCGCAGTGGGTGCAACCATAGGCAAAAAGTAACGTGTTGTGTACGTTTCTTATTAGGAGATGAAAGTGAAAATTGGACTTCCAGTTTTGTAACACGTTTGTGAACAAGTGTAGTTGTAAAAAGTCTTTCTAAATAATAATGCCCTCCCCCCATCAGCTCAGCAGGCACTGCTCCTTTCTGTGGCTGAGTGGAGTTTTTTGTTTGGGGCACACTGGGTGCTGTTCCTGTCATTAATATTAATCAATGGAAGTTAATCTGAATAACACCTGTTGTCTGTGGCTTTGAGTCAACAGTCCTCTTAAGCACCGCATTTGAATTTCATTATCCTTTCTGTTGTGGCCAAAGGCTGCAAGAAAATTAAACCTGTGACATGAACTGAGTGGCAGGAAACCCAATACACAGCTGAAGTGTTGTCCTGCATTAGAACTGATGGGGTTTTGATGCATATTGACGAGCGTCTCCGAGTGTTTATTCCCTTAGTTACAAGAGCTTATTGAATAATTACAGTAAGAGCTATATGTGAAATATGCACGCAAAGCTGCACACATAATGCAGCCTGTGTAATTTTACAATGTGTCACATGACATCATTGTAGCACAAGTGTATAACTGTGAGGTTTTGTTTTAGTTTTTTTTGATAGGACTGCCTTTTTCTGTTTTCTGCTCTAATGGTTATTTTTGATTACATTGTGGGCGCCCAGTGACAGCAAGTGCAACCAGAGCTCAGTTGGCAGGCCGTGCAGAATCGTGTTAAGTGTCTGAAAATGAATATGCACGATCAAAGACTTGCGCTAAATGAAGTCAGCGCGTTCTCTTGTTCCTTCCGGTGACAAATAATGCGTTTCACTTAAAATGAAATAACACACAATTAAGGAAAACGCTGTGACACAGGAAAATAATCATATGGTAATAATACGCACACGCAAGCGTCATTTAAACCTCAATAGCTGAGAGTTACGCAGGTCTTCACAGGATCATGTTTATGTGTGACAGTTTTATTATTTTCCAGGGTGGAGAAGGACGCGACGTAGCAGTTAATTTGTGGATATTGGTTTAGTTTTTTTCTGGTTTGTTTTGGGGTTTGTTTGGGGTTTTTTTCTATTTCTTGAATGAAAAGTGGTCTCTCGCTCTCACTGTTCCTCCACGGTTCATTACACATGTGCAGTCAGTGTGTCCAAGAGGCGCTCAGACAGGGAGGATGCTGCTGGAAACAGAAGCAACCAGTTGCTCCCCGGCTGCCTCCTTCCTCTGGACGCACCGACGGATGAACATCGTCAACCTGTTGCCTCGCTGTGAGGAAAAGTAGAGCTCCACGGTGACTACAGTGCCAACAGAAGTTGTTGTTTTTTTCTCTTCTTCTTCTCTCTCTCTCTTTCTTGCTTTTTTCCCTAATAATTGGACGGATATGGAAGAGGCTGCCATGGGGTGTATCAAAGTATTCACTGTTAATTTACGTTTTGAATAGCAGGAGGAAGAAGGAACGGAGTTGGATTTGGAGGTAACTGCCTCCCCGGCGCAGAGGTGCGGCTTGCATTGGTTTTTCCACTCTGGGTTTTTGGGGTTTTTTGGGGGGATTTATTTGTATAATTTTTTTTTTTTTTTTTTTTTTTTTAAAGAGGAGGACCATGGTTGAGATGGAAAAGGAGGTGCTCCCTCTGCCCCCTCGGTACCGGTTCCGAGACCTGTTGCTCGGGGACTGGCAGACCGATGACAGGTGAGCTTGTTGCAGCTGCTTGCAGGGTTTACGCACGGCGCACTCGATCCGGAGCGCGCCAGTGCGCCATGAGAGCATCGTTTCACCTTTGTCAAAAAAAAAGAAAGTGTTCTTTCGTTCTGTATTTACGTTTTCGGTTTTTATTCTGAATGATTCGGGAGCACGTACGCGCGTCGAAGTAATTTACGGTCAGCTGATCAGCTGCCCTGTTTTCTTAATGGATGCTGCAACAGGTTTGCTCCTTTCCGTGTGTGCACTGAGGCTGCAAGCACATTACGGTCCCAGGCAATTTTAATTGAGCGGAAAGCGAACATTTCATGAGAAATATGAAGAAAGAGAAACATTGTTCAAAGAATGTTTCTTAAGTTATAGTTTTCCTGGCGTGCAAAATTTACATTTGTGCAATTTGAGACATCGAATTCCTCTGGTGAGATCCGCCAGGGAGGAAATGAAGGCTAATTAATGTATACCTATAAAAGACTATCAACCTCTTGTACTCTTGATGCCATTGTTCATGACATGTAGTGAAACAGCTGCCACCTGGACCAATGTGCTCTCTGTATAGCTGGCAATTAACCTTTGCTTATATTCCATTTGCAGGGTACTATATTTGTCTTGCTCAGGCATCACCGTTGCTTAATTTGGCTATTTCATCACACTGTCTGGTGGGAAGCTCTTAACCTCCATTTCATGCCTGGTGTCTCTTGTTGCTCGGTGGAAATAATCCCGAAAACACTTAGTTGTGGACTTTAGTGGGTGTTTCAAATCAGATTATTGGGGGAACCTGTTATTGGCCTCAAGGAAGAGAAGGCCAACTCAAGTATAATGATTGCTGGCAATTATACATGGCTATTGTCTTGGTCAAGACCCATAGGTCTTATTAATTGTCCCTACATGTCAATGCATATTCTGATTCATCCAGGTTGAGGCATCTCAAAGAAAATTGAATCCGGTCAACTGGACCATCTTCTTATGATTTAAATAGTTTATTTTAGAAAACACAGCATTGCCCCTATATTTATAAATGCCACCATGACAGTCAACTTGGATCCATATCCAAGGAAAATGGCTTTTTTTCTTCAAAGGTAAGCCTAAATGGGTCTTTCTCTTCTGGTTGTGATCTCCTGACCTTCTGTAATCTGTCAGCTATTGCCTGGGGACTAATGTTTAAGCGCAGTGTGACCTCAGTCACTTGATTACAGGGGTTTTGCTGTTCATTTCTAGGAAGTCCATGAGACAGGAAAGACCTTTTATAGTCCATGTTTCTCAGCCTCTATATAATGTACATTTAAGAAAACAAAACAGCTGCACAATGGGGGGGGGGGGGGGGGGGTTATTCCGTGAAGAATATGGGAAAAACAATGGCCTTGTGCCTGCGATTACCTTGCTTGGTTTGGAGGCTGCTGAGTCAGTTGGTGAAGAGTGCGCACGTGTTGATGCAACAGCTGTGCTCCAACACTGAGCACAAAATGCGCATAGCTATTTTTGGAATATTGTGATATTCTTTGAACGGCTCTGAAAAGAGAGCCTCGTTAACATCGTGTTAATGTATATGTTACAGTTTCGTCATATGCCAAAGCAATAAAGTCCAGCACACACACACACACACACACACACACACACACACACACACACACACACACACACATGATTCTCTAAAAATATTCATAACTGGTGGTTGGCACAGGTGAACAGAGGGGCTCCACTCGGTATCCCCACCTCTGCATTCATGCCTATTTCCATACATCGGAATGTCAACATGTGTAAGTCGAAGTTATCTCTTTGACACATATGGTTGAATTCTGCTCGAGAAAAACACATTGCTGAGCCCTATAATCCCTCTTCTGTCGCTCCCCCCATGGGCCTCCATTGCTCCTTCCCCTCTGCTCTGCTCGCAATCCCTCTGGCTATGTGTGTGTGTGTTTGCGTGCGCCCATACATCGTACCCATTTAAAATTCACCCTCCACTCTCATCTCCACAGCTTATTTCTGATTGAAGTGTCCGCTATACCCACCGCTGCCCCCCACCCCCCCTTCTTCCTTTCAAGACCTCTCTGTCACTCAATAGAATTCATTTCACTGTCGCTGCTGCTGAAAGACCCTTAAGTGAAGAAATATTCAACACAGTCTTAACAGCTGGAATCTTCTCTCCCCCTGATTGTACAGTCCTGGTAGCCACAGTGCAATGCCTAATTATCTTCCCTTTTCAATTTATGTGTTGGATAAAATAGAACAAATACATCAGATTGTGTCTTTGACTGTAAACCATTGGTTGGAGATAGCTGTACGCCAAATTGGAAAAAAGTAGGCATTTACTTGAGTTAGTTTTATTCCAAAGAATCCATGGATGGATAAATGTTCTAAATATTTGATTATTATTATTATCACAAGGGAAGTTGTTATGTTCCAAACTTGATTGTAATTGTTGATTATAAATATGTATGAGATTGTCCTATGATTGGAGTCTTGGTTTGAGAGCCTTTTTGTGTGGGGTTTGCATGTTCTCACGGTGTTCATGGTTATTCTCTGGGTATTTTGGTCGAAAGACACGTGCATTAAGTGAAGGGGTGGCTCTAAGGAGTCGTACTGTGGTGTTGCAGGTTGAGCTATTCCTGGTTTGGGGCTTTCGTCTTCTCTGTATAGACTTTGCATGTTCTCCCTGTGCGTAGCTGGCCTCGTCTGCTCAACCTTCGTTTGAGAAAGTGGTAGAGATAATAAATGGATGCAAGTTTTTCTTCTCTTCAGAAACGTATTAGCCACAGCGAGGAACATTGTAATGCGTCCATTCTGTTTACATTAACACCATTTGTGTTTTCTGGAAGAGCACAACGCTTCTGTTTTGAAGAAAAGCCAAATGACTAAACAATAAAAAAATTAAGCTCTTTTGCTGCCTGTTAACAACTTTGCCAGTCAAAATAGCTCAGTGATCATAAACGAAAAACAAATCTGATATTTTTGCAACATTCTAATTTACAGTAAGCCCCGAAAGATTAATATTTACATTTTGACAGTTCAAAGTTGACATTTTCAAACACAGTGTGCCTTTTACTATGTTCCCCCTTTGCAGAGCAAAATGCAATTTTCCTTGGACTTGGTAGTGTGGTCATAACCACCGATAACACACGCACACACACACACACACACACACACACACACACACACACACACACACACACACACACACACACACACACACACACACACACACACACGATTTCCCTTGCAGCCCCACTTATGTGACTAATTTGTTAAAAGGGAAACCCAAACACAAGAGCATCTCCAATGATCCACAATAGACTGGTTCAGGGGGAGCTTTTAGTCCAGCATTGCCATACAGATAACAACCCTTTGTCCTTAAAACAATCTCTTATTGGCTGTCGCCTCTACGTCTTCTCTCGCTCAACCTCCGTCTCAGGCTCCTCTCTCTCTTCGTCTCTCCTGTTCCCCTTCCCTCTCTCTTAATTCTTCCTGTCATGTCTTAATCTAGTGAGGCCAGTGTAGAGCATGATCCATCAATATTGCCAATATTCAAGCCAGTTCGCTTTACTATGCAGTGACTTGGCAGAGAGGTGGATGCCACAGTCCTTTATTGAAGCTCCTGGAGCTCATCTGAGTTTCTTCATTTGACAGTCTAGAAAGCTTTTCATTGTCCAGAAATAGGATTATCCTTTAATAGTCTCACAGACGGAGAAATTTACAATGTGTTTTCCATGTAGAAGACAGAAGAAATGCGGTTACCAGCAACACAAGGTCTGAGGAAAAGTTGTGTTTGTCAGAACGCAACAAAGGCAGAGCTGGCGCGTCGCTCGTGTGTCTCTTACAGACTACTTTCAGTAAACAGCTTGAGGAAAGTCAACTTAAAACTAAGCAGTTGGAAAATTAATTGGAGGGGTTCTGCATAACGGAAAGCTTGGGGTTCGAGTTGTGGTGGCCTGACAAAACCAAAGCATCAACATCTAATAAATGTCTCTCCCTATTAATTAAAAAGAAAAATCTCCCAAAAAGGACACCCTAATTAAAACTAGCAAAAGATGCAAGGGTGCTAGTAGGGCTTAACATTAAAGAAAGGTCTTTTTTTATTTTTTTTTTCAGAACAAATGAGAGGCCATGGAGGCAGATTGGAAGACGAATCTTTGCCGCTTGCTCACTTTGTGTTAACACTGCGTGGAGTACAGAGAACACACAGCAGAAAATCTGAATGAGCGATATTGGTGCGGAATCACAATTATACCTCATGTAAGGTCGTGTGTTCATGAATATTATGCAAGCTTCCCGTGCAAATTTGGGTTAAAGATGACCTATGGTTTATGTTTATTAGTTTAGGATTTTTGTACGGCTACTTAGAAAGAAGAAGGTCAGTGAAAGGTTTACTTCTGATAGTCATCATCTTTTTTTTTTTTTTTTCTGCCATGGGGCATTAACAAGCTGGACATTGAATTCCACAGCCGGCCTTTCAGTTTGAGATGAGCACTGTCAACACTTAAGAGCCCCCCCCGCTGTGCATACTAACACAGCCGTGAGGCTGACTGGCATGTGTCTCACCACTTTTGGGCTCTTATTGGGTTCGATGTGGCTGAAAGGCCCAGATGCACCATAGTGGGGGCAATGTGCTGCTGTGCTGCTGCTGTTTTAGGGGATCACAAACACAGTTGTTTGCTGATTGCGGCTCCCTTATTCCCAAACTGTGTTAGCCTAATACGCCACAGGAGTTGCCTTTCAAATCCATAAAACCCCAGAGACCCCAAGGACAGGCAATATAGTTGATTCCTCTCTTGTGTTTCACCACACATGAGCCTCAGACGAGGTATTTGAAGATCACCGTGAGGCAGATTTGCATCTCACGATGATTTAATCAGATGCTAAATGTCTCTGCATGTCTGGGGCTCATCTAATCTTAAGGGACGGTAAGATAAGATGTCATCACATGACTTTTAATACGGTCGTGTATTATATCGAGCCATATTTTGTTTCACTCACGGGGGGGGGGGGGGGGGGGGGGTTGAATTCTCTGCTTTTCTGGAGAACACAAGTAAGTGATAATCTCATGTGGGACTTTTGTTGAATTCAATATTTGAAGACGCTGTAACTGAGTGCGAGAAATGTGCATTTTCCAACTTCAGTTACATAGAGAGTACGACTCTCATGTCTCGTCTCGGGAAAGGGTGAGGCAAAGTGGGTGACATCAGACAGCTGTGGTAGAGCACTTCCACTGACGATGCATGGAAAGTTTTAATCCATGGGAACCCAGGGCTTGTTTAGAAGATGGTTCAGTGAGAAGGCGACATTGCAGTCCTTCATATGGTCAATATACTGCGGAATAAATGACGTATTTCTTGGAACGGAAGCTGCTTCTTTCCTGCTGCGTCTCATGCAGGTCAGAGAGAAGGAGAGTTATCATTAGACTCTGAGGAAAAAAGGCATATATGAATGATAATAGGTCATAGAATAGACTGAATCTTTTCCCCTTCATTAAACACAGATAGAGAAGCAAGAAGAAGAATAGACTTCTTCGAGACCCCAGATATAATAGGAGTATTATGAAATCACTGGCTTGTTTCTTCTAAGTGTTAAAATGGTTTTCAGAAACAGTATCAAAAGAATATAACATTTTGTCACACTGATTTGTCAGCATGAACTCTTGTATTGTAAGTTTTAAGAGGAGAGTGCTGTGCTTTTATCACTAGAAATTTATTTCTCTTTTGCTGGGATATGTACACACAATCTCATTTCTTCTTCTCCTTTATCCTTTTCCACCTGCCATCAACACTGTCTAATGGTTGTGTATCTGGGTCAGGGACAAGCTGTCCTGTCGGCCATTGGTTGAATGAAGCAGAGTACACCTTGCCTCTCTTAAGTTATTACAAGAGCCCCAGGGTGACGGGCAATTTACTTACCTCTTGTCATCCTGCTGGATTTCCTCCATTCTTCATTATACTCTGTGCATATTGTTTCGGTACATCCTTGTCTTTTTACGTTTTGTCGTGAGGAATCTCACATTCATCCATTCATCCAAAGCCAGGGAATTGAGGAGGTTTTCATTGTTTCTCTATCATTGTATAAAATCACTTTATTGAAATTCAACAACTGTAAATCAGATTAATACATAAATCCTTCCAATCACGTTTAAGATCGAACAAGCTATTACATTGAATAGCTCAGTTATGATATGTTTACATTTATTCCATTCATTCCTTTTGTTGCTTGAAAGGATATAAATCTCTATTATAGGTTGTGTTTGATAGGTCAACAGATATGACCCGATCTCCTTAATGCCAAACCTCCTTCGACTGCGTTCAGTATTCATAATTTCCTCCATATGTCCACTATACCTGCTTCATCAAGCACTGGGCTGCAGAGGCTCGAGCCATTGAAAGGGCAGCGTAAATCCATGTCAAGGTTTTACTCATTTCATTGTTTACAGTCGTCATCTCTTTTTGAAATGGATGTAACACCTTTATTTGCCTGGCAGACTGAATGAAAAGCCACAGACGATAGAGTGGAGTGCGCCACTCCGCTCCGCACCAATAACAAAGGCTGCAGATTCAGATCCAGGCTACACACAATTAAAATTTTGGTCTGATCAAAGAAGTCCGCCAGATGTTATGATGGCCAAATTGAATTCAATAACTGCCTCATTAAAAGCAGCCTGATAAAGTGGCGAACGATTGGTCCTCTTTGCATGTAGGCTATTGGTACGCTGCTGTCTCACACAGCGAAACGGGTGTAAAGATGAGCAAACCTGTTTTTCACTATCATTATTTATGCGGAAATGGTCGCTGATGGTGAGGCTGACTGCTGATTCGGACAGGCTGCTGCAATAATAAGTTCACTGCAATGGACGGTCGTTTTGTGAAGAGGGAGATGAGCTGTAAGGCGAACCTCTGTGTTTGCCGATCAGTCTGTATACATCCCCACTGTCACCTATAGCCGTGAACTTTGGGTTATGACCGAAAAGAATTAGAGGGCAGCTACAAGTGGCTGAAATGAGGTTCCTCCGCGGGGTGGCAGACCTCAATCTTTGTGATATGCTCATAAGCTCAACCAGCTGAAAAGGTTACGATAACAGTAACCTCACGACAGCCAGTGTGTTTTGTAACTGTCTTCATTTTCATGTGACAGGTGTCAACAAAGATCTTGTTCCATATTGACAAAACGCACATGTCTTGTAGGGAGCGCCTTCATGATGAATGTGAAGTTGCTTCATTAGACTGGGATTTTGTGACTGGGAGTACTCATCATCATGTTAAAGAAACCTGTCAGCTCAGGCGGTCTCAGCTACTGTTGGCGCAATCTGTTGTTTGTCTACAGTTTCTATTATGCGTGTTATGAGTGGTAGTTTGAGTTACTGGGGCGGCTGTGGCTCAGTAGGGAGAGCGGGCCTCCTTCTAATCCCAAGATCGGAGGGTCAATCCACCTCACCTTGTCCTTCTCAAACTCATCTTGTAACAACCAATAATGTAATACTGTCACTCATACTGAATGTAATAAAGCTGATAAAGTCATAACGTGCCAGTAATGTAATAATGACTATGACAACTATACCTGTTTTTCATCAGCAAAACGTGCAAATTAGTGCCAGGAAATACAGTAATAAAAGTATTATTACATTATTGGTAGCAATTACTGATGATGGATCAAATGTGTTATTTCACTATTGGCAAGTTATTATGTTAGGGGCTGCAATACATTGAAGCAGCCAAATTATTACATTATTGGCCATTATTACATTATTTGTTGTTACACACATTGCTCCTCGTGAACATATTGCAGTGCAGCCGACAACACTGGTGTGTGAGTGAATGGGTGAATGTGAAGGATCATGTAAAGTGTCACCTTGCCACCTGCCTTCACATCCCCTCCATCCGCTGACACCAACAATGGATTTTAGCATTTTTCCAGTGACGGTTGTATGGGAAAAAAAATCGCTGTACTTCCGCAGTTATTTTGCAATTCGCAGGCCTGTCTGGCATTATCCATCCGGTCACTTAAATCACCCGATTCCGCGCTTTTACCTTCAGCAGGTCTCTGCGACCGTGTCTTGTCATCTGTCGTCTAATAAACTGAGTTCACAGTCTTACATTTTGAGTGTTTTAACTTTGATCGATAAGTTCACAATTAACAAAAGAAGTGGCAACGCTCCATCTCGGAGGGTGACGAGAGTCAGGACAGAACAGATGGGGCTCAATGTGTTTGATTGATCTTATATTTATAGCAAAGCAGTTTGAGTTGAACATTTTAAGATCAATGTGAATTTTGGAATACTGGAATGAATTTATGAGGCTTTCCTAAAAGGAGGTAAGGGAATGTTTTCTTTAAGTCGTTTGTTAGTTATTATTTTTTCTTGTGAATAATGAAATGTGTTTTCTTGCAAATTCTTGTCTCTGTCTTTTTTTAAATATTCATAATTTACTCATATCTATTATTCTTTAATATTCTTATTTTGTGTGACATGGAGCTTCTGCGATGACTGAATTTCCCATAAATTCATCTCATCTCTCATTTCTCATCAGTCTAAAGTTCTTGCAAGGCTCTGATTTGTATTTTGAGTTTGTATCATGCTGCATTTTCAATTTTTCTACACAAAAATTGATTATTCCAGATTTTTATTATCAGTTATTTCGATATGTATAATCAACCAATACTGTGTTTCTATTCTCTTTGGCATTCATCATCCATATCTTTATTTAACACTTCAACACTTAAAATAGATTTCTTTCTCAAGAGGATGCTCCACATTCTGACTTTGCTTTTTATTAGTCAAACGGAATAAAGTTGATGCAACTGATAGAAGTTTCCTCTTTTCCTCTAAATTGCCTCATTTATTTTTGCTTCGCTGGTGTGACTACTATTCTGAGGGTAGAGGTTGTGATGAGCCAGTGTTGTGTTGCTGTGCAGGCTTCGATTCGGGTTACTTTAGTCTCTTCCACTGTGTCATTAGATGGCCAGTGCTGTGTCATTATGGAGCGCAGGCATGGGTGGAAGCAGCAGGAGAACGAGCTTCAGCTCTTAAAGACCCTCCTCCGCATGCCCCCTCCTGTATGTCTGTCCATCTGTCTGTGTGTGTTTATCTACATCTCTCTCTCTCTCTCTCTCTCTCTCTCTCTCTCTCTCTCTCTCTCTCTCTCCTCTCTCTCTCTCTCTCTCTCGCTCTCTCTCCCATCTAGTTGCCTCCCGCCGGCCTTCACGTGCAGCGTGTGGAGGGTGGGGGGGGGGGGGGGGGGGGGGGGGGGCAGAGGTGGGAGTCACATTCACTGTGAGAATGACCAGAAACAGAAAGACAGTCATCCTACCTCTCATCAAGATCTTTGGTTTCCATTTCACCATTTTATATTTACTGTTCCCTTCACAATGTGTCATTTCTATGTATGTTTAACTATAATTTCCAATTGTATTATTTTTGTTTTTACTTGCCACGTTTGACTTCCTTATCGATTTGGCAATTATGTATGCAATTGAAATTATTTTGTAATCATTGTGTTTATAAAGGTTTTACTCTGCCTTTATTATTTTTAACATTATATTTGTGTTTTGTATTCTCATACTTAAATCTATTATTGGAATAACTTCCCATTTTTGCCCATCGCCTTTTTACGAGTTTATTTAGCACAAACCTGCATAAAAAGCACGTTTTATGAAACATGCAAATTGGACGAAATAGTTGAGAAGGGCTTTGGGGATTTGTCTTTCAAAGAGAGTTATACATGGTTTAGTGCAACGGTAGTTCCTTAATTCAGCAGCATATGTTTCTCCTCGCCAGTGACTCAAAGCTATTTTTCAATCATCTAACAATTTATTGTTGTTGTGCTCCTCAGTGGGCCTTCCAGGGCTGCTATAAGACATTGCCCTGGGGTGCCACTAAGATGTGCTTGTGTGTCTTTTGTTTTGAAATTATGATCTCCATGAGTTCCTAATGTGTTTTCCTTCTCCATCCTCCCCTCAGATTAAAGATCTTGGCTCTCGATCGTTCCTGCACCTCAACCATTTATTGGGCTATATTTCCACTTTACTCTTCATCCACTGTTGTACACTCAAGTGGAACAGCTCCTGCTTAGAGATACACATCCAGGGCAAAATGACCTCTGAAATTATTCTCCACTCCTGAGAGGATATCGCTGCTTTTTTTTTTCACAGAGCTTGAAGAGCCTTCGAGGGCTTTGGTGAATGAAGAAACACAGAGAAGGCAGGATTTAAGATTGTATCCTAAAGTGTCGAGAGGCAATAACAAAGAGGCAATAAGAAACCGTATATTTAGCACCAGAGAGACAAAAACACAGTCATGGTCATATGTCACAGTGCGATGACTGATGGCAATGTTTGAAAAAGAGCTCATTAACTCAAAGGGACACAGCATTGTTAGATATCGCTTGTATATTTTCCTCATGGCTTGTGGGAAAGGGGATTTACTGCTCTTTCGTAATCCTGAGATCATAATATAGATGTTTCATTTTAAGCAGGTAGGCTTCATAAGTGATTAAGAAGTTTACTTCCTTTGGAGCTATCCATCTTGTATACCTCTGTAACAAATTCAAGGATGGTGATCCCCCGCTAACAAAGCTAACAAAGATCCCAGGCTAATCCCTCACAGACGCCCACACTCACGCCAACACACAATTTAGAGCCACTGAATTAACCCAAAATGCATCTTATTGGACTGTGAGAGAAAATAGATTACACAGAGAAAACCATTTATATTAACGTGTTTAAAAACTGCAGGTGCACCAAAATGCAACTAGATTTCTTGATAGTCTCCCGTCAAAATGCAGACCAAAGCTAAACTAGCGTGTGAGATAAAGATGTTACCATTAATCAGGGAATAAGTGAGTTGGCACATGTTGCCGAGATGAACACTGTTGGCTCATTGTTGGGTTGTTTTTTTCCCCAATATTTTTTTTTGTGTTTTTTAAGTTTCATACTACAGGTGAAAACAAAACATAACTCAAAACACAAAACCCATAAACTTACCCATTCACACCTGATAAACCTGCACCAAATGACACATCTATGTACACACATAACTAGGTAACATACACATTACAGTAACAATGAGAAGAAAGAAAACAACAATCTTTTCAATCCCATGTTTCTAGTTTATAGATGCTATCACGTTCAGATATGATTCCCATAGTTGTACAAATTCTTCCATTTTTCCTTTGGCAATGCAAGTTACCCTTTCCAATCTGATGCATTCTGATAGTTATTTTATCTGTTGTTTTATAGAAGGGCTTGTTGTTGGAGAAGAGATAAACATGCTGCCATTGTTCCAGTGGCTTCTTAGGATTTCTTTGGGTATACGAGCTTCTATCCACAGTTTGTGATTCTGCATTGGCAGTTATGTGTGTGCATAAGTTTCTCTCAGTGTTCACTGTGTGATGGATTGGGAACTCATTCAGACTGCACCCTGCACCCTGCACTTTGCTCAGTGTCCATGACCCTAACAGACATAGTGGGCATTGGAGATGAACGGATGCAGTTTATAAATCCTCATGTTTTATCTTCATAGTTAATTTTCCAAATACATTTTCTCAACCATAAGGTATGATAACATGCCTCCTGAGCTTTATTTGAGTCTGGGGATCTGTCCATATCGGTACATTCTTCTGTTTTGTCACTGGGGGAGCGAAAGCACGCTATCAGCAATCTGCTGAGTGCAAATGGAGCCATTGACAACTTGCAGTGGGGCTATCGGCCCCTGAGGCTGAACGTACTTCACAAGTATATGTTTGCTCACATCTGTTCATGTGTGTGAGAGAGAGAGAGAGAGAGATAGAGAGAGAGAAAGGAAAATGAATCCTGTGTTACCATAGTAACATTGGAACACACACACACACGCACACACACCCATCCTCCCCCAATAGCTGCTTGTAAGGTGTGCACATTTGGTTTTATTTGGTGTATGTTTGACCATGTAGGGTTCTCTGGAACCCTGGGAAGACCCATCATCACCACCACCACCACCACCACCACCACCATCACCACCGTCACCTCTTCCTCACCCTGCAGACAGGACAATAGATTGCAGTTGTTCTGCTTCCCTTTCATCTGTCTGTGTGGTGGGAGAAGTCTAACGGCGTGCCGGGCCTGGCTCTTTCTCTCTCTTTTTTTTTATCCTCAACATGAGTCACTCACACTTTCCTCCATAGGATGAAAGGAGGACTACTGAGAAGTCTCCCCTGAGGTGGTCAGACAGGAAAACAGTAACCTACGGTCTGTCTGATTATGTGTCTGTACTTGTGTAAGAGCTGTCTGAAGAGTTTCTCTTGTCAGTTTTCATCATATCTCTCCACGAGGATCCATGTCAGAGGGCCATGTGAATGCTCTCATAATTCTAATGACCTGGTTGCGGGTGTGTCTTTTGTGGCCAGTGTGTGTACAGTCCAGGTGTGTGTGAGTGTGTGTGTGTGCGCCCCTCAAACAGAAGGGTGCCCAAATGGGAAGGGAGAAGGAGCAGTAATTATGGTTTCCCATGTTCAGCAGAAACATCACAGGGAAGTAATTTGTTGCTCTATATTTAATCAGTGGAGATAACGAGACTGACTGCAGCTGTCTGGGCCTATGGGCAGGCCGACAAGCAGGAACACCATTTCCTCCAAAACCCATTAGTATTTAATGCAACCAGCCCCGCTGTATTATTCCCATACTTTCCTTTGTTCAAATAATCATTATAGCTCTTTCTGTTGACAATTTTATCAATTTCACCCGGTATCCTTATTTTTGTAACTTTTGTTTTTTCTCACTGCCCTCCGCTTGCTTCCTCCCTTCTTGCTCCTTGACACCAAACTCTTTAAATGAAGTATTTTATCTCCACGGTCACCTGAAGCACCACCTGTGTACTTGTTCCTCCTTCGCTCCCTATCCTGAGCTCTCACTTGTTGACGCTTGTCCATCTGTTCCACCTTCTCTTAGGGTGCAGGTAGAGTTCTACGTCAATGAAAACACTTTCAAGGAGCGCCTCAAGCTGTTCTTCATCAAAAACCAAAGATCCAGTGAGTTACCCACAAACTTGGGGTCCACACCTTTTCTGTCTGCAGCTTCTCTGTCTGTCTGTGTTTGTTTCTGTCAGTCGCCTCAGCAGTTTGTTATTCACTTTGTTGAATCTGCTTGACACTTTTGTACATCTCTATGACCATTTTAACAATGACTGGATTTATTTTTCGATCTCATATATATTCATATATACCTTTCAGTCGTAACAGTAGGACCACTGACTTGTCAAGCTCAGTTTATCCCTTCGTCCTGAAAGCTGCTGGCGGGACACTGTGTGGCAACAAGTAAACATTGTGTCCTCAAAGTTGATCTGTTAGAAGTAGGAAATTGGACAAGTATAAAGATTTGAGTGAGTTTGACTGTGATTCTCGACAGTTGGGTCAGAGCATCTCTACACTGGTGCGATACTGAGTTGTTCCTGGCTTCCATTGTTCAGTCGCTGTTGAAAGTGATCCTTGATAAGAAAAGCTATACACTGGTAACAGGGTCATGTGGAGTTATAGATCATTGATGCATGTGGGGAGTGAAGGCTGGGCTTTATGCTCTGATGCAACAGCTGAGCCACTTGGAGGTCAATGCTGGTTCTGATAGAGGGGTGGAGGAGTCCGGGTATCAATGGGTGAGGACTGTTTTGAAGCTCTTGGCTTACTGCTGCACTGTGCGGTTCAACAAATGTATAGAAGAACAAGAAGGACCTGCAGCAGGTGGTGAGGGTGGCAGAGCACAAAGCATAACCATCACTCCCCCTTCCCCCAGAGAAGTTTACACCAGCTGCTCAACAAAAGAAGGACAGATGTGAAAGTCTGCAGTGCTGCTGAATTCATCATCATCATCTTCATCTCAAACAATGACAAAATATTCCAATGTGATTACAACAACCAAAGCTGGATCTATTCAATTTTTGACAGATGGTCCTAATATTATGGCTGATGGGTTCCCATTACTCCACTTGCACAAGGTTGTTTTTAATCGTTCCTGAAAAAAAAACATTAATGAAATATATTGCATAGTACAAGAATTGCTTTTAGCTGCAGGATAAAAACAACAACAAACAGCCACACTCATCCGTTTATAATTGAAATTAGAATAAACCAACCAGCGCCACTTTTTGTTTTTTTTAGCTGCATTTATCCAAGTGTCATGTGCTGTTCATTCTTCATTCCTCTAAGCTAAATCATTTTTCCACATGTGCCATGTTTCCATTGTAGTTTAACTGTAGTTTAATTTGTGTCTGACTCACACGACACTGCTTAAAGGAAACCTCCAGAGCTTACCTTACAGTAATGTATTAGCAGCATTGACATTAATAGAGGACCATTGTGCAAGGATCTTTTTTTGTAATCTCGGAGTGAGCTTGTGAGCAGCTAAAAATGATCCTCTTACCACATCTTCTATAGAGACTCTGGTGGCAGTGATCTCGAATTAGAATGAATGGGTGATGTTAAGCCTGAATTTAATTTCATGTTTCTGTCTGCATAACATAAAATAGTTTAGTTTTTTTTTTCTATATGTTGACCTGAATATCCCAGACAACAAAAACAGAATCGCCTTTGCCGAGTATAAAGTTATACAAACAATCCTGCGAATAGATCTCCTGAATCCAACACACTGGTCCTTTTTTTAAAAAAAGAAGATTTCAGCTCCTCATCTTTCACACTGTAACAACTTGAATTCTTGAATTTCAGGTCTACGAGTGCGTATGTTTAACTTTGCTCTGAAAGTGCTGAGCTGTCTCCTCTACATCGTCAGAGTCCTGTTGGACAACCCGCAAGAGGGAAGACAGGACTGGTGAGAGAACGGGGCCATAACGGGGGCTTAATGAGGTGAAACAAAGTGTCGGCGAGTGTGATGGCTAGATAGCAGAAACAAGAGCAGCAGGTCAATAGATAACAGTGTGCATAGTGTCCTTTTTGAAAGAACCGGATGTAAGATTATAGTCGGAGAAAAGAAAATGCTGGAGATGCAATAAGGAAAGTCAACTGACATTTAAGCTGAGCAATGATTTTTTTTTTTTTTTTCTAGTTTTGGTGAGAGGTGTTCAACAAGGAAGGTGTAGTCACTGCTGTTTTTTGTGGGGGTTTGTTTCCTCTCCTGCAGCGTCAGCGGAGTGAACTGCACCAAAGCAAACACAACATCCCGTCCCTGGAGCGAGTTTGACTGGTAAGCATGCGAGCATCTAATTAGGAGGGATCTGTTGTGCCTGCAGACATGGACCATGAAACCACACACCTGGGAGCACTGGCATGCCTGACCCCGGCTCGCTGGTCAGAAATGTGTAATGCAATTAGCACAACCTCACTTCACTGATGCAATTCACAGTTGTTGATATTAGGCAGTACAGATACACGTTCATTTGTCACAACCCAACTATATGGATTAACTGTCAACATAATATGTACGTAGTGCCCGTGTAGCCTAATCAACAGCGATCTAGTGGAGATAAATTACGTAATATACAGCAACTGAATGAGGGAGAGAAAAGGAGAGAAACCAGAAAATGACCAGGGCCCCGAGGCCAGGCCATGTATTCTGCTCAAGGACCTATTGATCTAATTGGCTGCCGATGACACCGGCTAAGCTCTGGCTCCAAATGAATAAGGAGCCTGACAGTGAGCTCAGAGCGGACTGCCTCCTTCCTTCTCCAGGCAGCAGACTTGTAACGACACTGTTGATAGGACTCATGGCAAACGGCCACGGCGAGCCCCACGGTGTCTTTGGACAAGAAAAACAAGGAAAAGATAAAACAGTCTTTCTTCCACAATCAGGCTGTAAATTTCCATTTCACTGTGTGATTTTGGTTTTTCTCTTACATTACAGTCACACTGACAGTGGTGTTTTCCACTGTAGACCACAAAAATTAAATTGGCGAAGTGACATGAGTTGTATTCACGGTGCCTGCTTAGTCAATACGATGGAGATGAAATACTTGGATATCTTGCTGAGTTTTATATTTCTTTGCCACACTTCTCACCCCCATTTAATATCATTCCCCTTTCTTCCACTCTGCAGGAAACTGATCATCTGGGTTGATAGACCTCTACCGCTGTGGGCACTGCAGGTCAGATAGATCAGCACACTGCTGTGTGAATAAGACATCAATCTGTCCAGACACACTCCTGCATACATGAATGCATACTGGAGCACATCAGAATTCCTGCATCATCTTTATTAGTATACTGGATTTACTACCGTTTTTAATGCTTTTAACATCAAAGTTTGATTCTCCTTCTTGACTTAACATTTCAGTCTACACATGTGAAATGTATGGAAGCAGACGCCAAGCTGAGACGTCTTGCTTCCCTTAAACCTGTTCCTTCTGAAGCTGAAACATCAGCCCGCCCACTGATTCCGCCTACGCTCTCCATCGCTGCAACTCCTAATGTCTCTCTACTCTGGTCTCTCTGACTATCTCGACTCCTCTGTGTGTCTGCTCATTTCTACCTTTCTCTCTCTCTCTCCCTCTCCCTCTCTCTCTCTCTCTCTCTCTCTCTCTCTCTCCTCCTTTTGCAGGTGCTCGTGGCTTTCATCAGCTTTTCAGAAACTATGTTGCTTCTGTATCTCAGCTACAAGGTGAGTTACTTATGGCCTCCAAAGACCAACCTGAAGTCCTCTGTAAAGTCTGTTGTGTGTGTGTGTGTGTGTGTGTGTGTGTGTGTGTGTGTGTGTGTGTGTGTGTGTGTGTGTGTGTGTGTGTGTGTGTGTGTGTGTGTGTGTGTGTGTGTGTGTGTGTGTGTGTGTGTGTGTGTGTGTGTGTGTGTGTGTGTGTGTGTGTGTGTGTGTGTGTGTGTTCACTCCTCTATTCAGCTATTAGGTCATTCTCCTAATTTCTTATTTTGCTTTTGCTTTAAAAAAGCATCTCAGAGGTTTTTTTTTAGTGTTGTCCTCTTATGAACACATAAAAGCTTGAGGGGAAGCCCCCATGTCGAGCCAATGGGGGGCCAATCCATCAACGGGTTGCCCTGCCTTTTGATGTACTTGACACTATAAGCCTATGAAGGGCTCACTCCACAGATTACTCCAGAGGCTGGAGGCCTTAGCATTTAGAGCTGACTGATTCCTGCGGACACAGACTGTCCACCTACACCAGTCAGATTCAGGTCAGCCATATGCAGGCAGGAGACACATAAAAACAGTCATGGTTGACATCTTAATTGACCAGCGAGGCTTCGTGGAAACTGAGTAATGCTTTTTATTCTCCCAGAAGACACAAGGGACTTGTGCAATCCCTGATACAGTATATCTCGATCGTTTCCATGCGGCAAGAGCCCGTCAATTTGTCCCCTTCACCCCATCACTGGTCCACCCTGTTATGTGGTAATCCCCAAAGTTGCCACGACAGTGGAGGTTTCTGACCCCTGTGTGTTATTTGTGTTTCCAGGGCAACGTTTGGGAGCAAGTATTACGTGTTCCTTTCATTCTGGAGATGATCAGTGCCATTCCCTTCATGATCACTGTGAGTGGAATGATACGCGTTACTGATCAGTGACAACACGGCGGTCTCTCAGGCAGCCGTCTGCTTTGGTTTTCAAGCACTGTAGTCCCTCCGCTCTAATCACTGTAGGAAAAGATACTCTCTAAGCCTGATTAAAATTATGCTGCCGTCTCTGAGATATTTACTGGGGTGAATACCCGGATCAGCCAAAACATTATGACTACTGCCTGGTGACATGAACGGCACTTATTGTTCCTCTGTCATGTGTCGAGTTTGGGATATGTTTGGCGGGAAGTGAACATTCCAGCCTCAAAGTTGGTGTATTAATGTGCCAGGGAGAGGATTTCTTTTTTTTTTTTGCCTGTTTAACAAGGAACAAAATGTGATGGCTACACAACTCAGTCAGAATGAATCCAAAGCCGCAGCTCTTTTGGGGGGTTCCCAGTCTGTAGTCGTCTACCAAAAGAAGTCCAGGGAAAGAAAATTGGTGGATTGACAATAGAGTCATGAATGGCCAAGGCTCATTGATGCAAATGGGGATTGAAGGTGGGCCAGTGTGGTCCGATCCAACCGACCAGCTTCTGTAGCTCATATTGTTGCAGAAGTTCGGGCTGTTTCTAATAGAGGAGTGTCAAAATACACAGCATGGATGGGGGTGCAAAATGAGGAACTGCTTCAAATCTTATATTTGGCATGACATTATGACTGATCACGATATGAATACAAATTGAGAACATTTTTTCTCTAATGTTTATTTAAATGAAAGTAGTATATTTATAGGGAAAGGTCTTATTTTTCTTCCCAAAAACAAGCTTACAAGAATAGTCAGAAAAACAAAATTTGAGATTTTCTCATTAGTTTCTGGGATATTCTCCAGTCCTCTGCCTCTATAATCTGTTTAAAACCGGCATGAAGATGTATGAATCGCACGGATCAGTGAGGTGTAATTTAGACGAAACGCTGTGGCGCTATAGCAACCAAACAAACTGCCCGCCTGAATCATTGACCAACAAGTGATCAAGTAACTTTGTCTCGATCTTCCCTGGGAAGGAACAAGACGGAGGCTCTGCGATTACAGGACAAGCTGCTCTCCCACAGTCGACCACAATACCTTTTATACAGTCACTAATACAGAGGATCTGTGCGATGTCCCCATGAGCTGATCACATCTCTTCATGTTGTCACTCTCCCGTCTATGTCAGCTTATCTCATGAATACGACCAGGATTGCAAGGTTTAACAATGTCTTTGTAGCAAACAAAACACAGTGCAACTTAGTCTAAATTCAAACCCATGCTTGTTATTTGAAAAGAAAAGCATTTGCATTGCATGGACTGTACGTGTTTGTATATATTTATCAATACATTCTTTTTCACCAAAGCAATGCTTCTTTTTCCTTGAGGGACAATTCATTAAGGTGCATGAAATACACCACTAAAAACATTTAAATGATATCTTTAGCATATTTATGCCAGACAAAAGTAAAACTTAAACTATGAAATGTAAGAATATTAACTCAATAATCTTACATGTAAAGTGGTCTTCTTCAATATTACTTTTCTATCTCAATATCAGTGTGAATATAAATGAACTCTTTTTACTTACTTGTGTTATGTACCAATACAAATGAGATTATATTTCAAACATTTATGTTTAATATAAACTAAAAAAAAAAAAAAAAAGAATCTGTCTCATATTGACTATATTTGCCAGATTCATTATTTGGAATCTACATATGTGGATAACCACCTCACACTTGCTATAATACCTGTCACAGCAATACAGTGTAAATCTCCGTCAACATATTTCTCCCACACTCCTTTTCCTTGCCAGATAGCTCATGACTGTGGAACATATGAAAAAAAAAAAAAGGTGACGAGACGATGAGACAAGCCAAGCAGACTAAAGCTTTTCTTCCTGACAGGTGATTCTGCCCTCCTTCAGAAATCTCTTCATTCCTGTATTTCTCAATTGCTGGCTGGCCAAACATGCTCTGGAGAACATGATAGTAAGTGAATCACTGCGTGCTGATCCAATTTTAATTTATTGTTTTTTTCCATTGCGTTCATTTCAAACTCTCTTGTTGTGTTATTTTGTTGGCACGCAATTGCCCCTCTCTGTCTCCCATTTCAGCTCACCAGCTTTATCTTAAACACTCTGCTGGGAAGGTAAATCAGTGAGGAACCATTTAAACGACTGACTTGCTCTTAAGGCTTTCAACACTTCCTGCCTCCATCTGTCCAATGAAATCCTTTGAGGTTGCTTCACACTTTTTATTAGCCCACGTCTCCTGCTGATTTCAGTATCTCAATCTTTTTGCGCTTTCATCAATTTGACCATTTAAAAAAAAATCTTTTGTCAATCACCATCAGCCACATTGCCTTCTAATTTCACAGTTAAACAATGCAACAGAAGACTACTTGTTGTCATTTCCACATATGAACATTTTTGTGTCCGTCTCCCTGCAGAATGATCTCCACAGGGCGATCCAGCGGACGCACTCAGCCATGTTTAACCAGGTGGTGATTCTCATCAGCACGCTGGTCTGTCTCATGTTTACATGGTGGGTATCTTCACTGCTGCTGAGACGAAACAGAGCGGGGTGCAGCGAGTGACGAGACGACAGGCTTTTAAGAGGAGGTTGTACAGGAAGTGAAAGGTGTGGCGGCACATGGCAGTGGGGTGGTGGGCAAAAAAAAAAAAAAAAAGAGGTTCGAGATCGACACGCATCAGTCTGATATGTGCGGTGAAAAATGAGATGGAGACTCAAACGCGCGGCTCCTGGAGCTCGCAAAGGGGAAGAGAGAAAACAGGGAGGTAATTGGTAACTGTGAGGGTGAGAGTGCTCTGAAATGACAACTGGCAATTGCTTCAGTCTCGTGGCGGATGTGTCAGCTTGCCGCATATTGGGTGTGTAAGCCACAGTTAATCCAGAAGATCCTTCACACGGCATGAATTAAGCTCTCTGACCGTTTGAGGTGGTTGACATCTGTTTATCACTCGTGTATTTTTCAAAGACTATAATAATTGCAGCTTTCCTAGCAGCACACCTATACACATGAATATACAATGTCCAACAAGGGCGCTCAAGCATGCATCCACCCCCCATCCCCCCCTCTCAGGCGCAGGCGAGAATAACAGTTCTCTATAGATAATGGTCCCAGTGGGCAACTACATCACCCAGCATGTGACGCCCCCTCTTCAACTGATGCTCACTTCCTTCTTATACTTTAGCTTTTCTCCACCGCTGTATCTCCTCCAGCATCTGCGGCATCCAGCACCTCGAGCGAGCGGGCAACAACCTGACCCTGTTTGACTCGCTGTACTTCTGCGTGGTCACCTTCTCCACCGTGGGCTTTGGAGACGTCACCCCTCAGATCTGGCCCTCGCAGCTCCTGGTGGTCATTATGATCTTTGTGGCGCTCATTGTACTTCCCATCCAGGTGAGAGAAAGAAAAAAACAAAAAAAAACTGCCTTTACCACAAGTTAAGAGAAGCAAATACAAGGTGGCAATTCAACAGATCTAAAGTTAAAACTTCACTTTTACTTCTGTCATATTTTATTTTTTAAATTTGTCAAGCAGTAAACAGGACTCGACCGAGCTGTACACGAGTTTGTACAGAGATGAAACATCTTTCATAAAAAAAACAAAGAAAAAAAACAACCTAAGCACAGATGTGCCTTTTAAGTGTTTGGAGAAATGGTGTGAAATATTCCTCCACTTAACAGATGGGGTGGCTTTGCTACCTGCAAATGCCAATTTGTTCTCTATGCTTATAAACACAGCAAAGTTTTCTCCCTTAACATGAATAATTCTTGTATTCCCCCCCTGCCCCCCCGCCACACAACAATGTGATGACTCACTGCATCCTACGTGGAAATACAGCACTATTTTTATTCAGGCAACAGCAGGAGTGTCTTCCAAACTCACTCAATTCCCCAAATCCCCCTCCTGTCATTTAGTGGCTCTTCAGAGGGAGCCACATGACAGAGAACTACAACAACCGTGCTTTTCCCCATCCATTATTTGTTCAGAGACCAATAAAAAAAAACCCACAAACAATGCATCAATTCCACTTCATTCTAATTGTTCTCGCGTTCATTTTAAAAAGAATCTCTTTTAATATATAGATATATATAGATAGTTATATAGATATATGTCTATATCGATATGCAAGTATAGATAGATGGATGGATGGATGGATGGATGGATGGATGGATGGATGGATGGATGGATGGATAGATAGATAGATAGATAGATAGATAGATAGATAGATAGATAGATAGATAGATAGATAGATAGATAGATAGATAGATAGATAGGTGGATGGATGGATGGATGGATGGATGGATGGATGGATGGATGGATGGATGGATGGATGGATGGATGGATGGATGGATGGATGGATGGATGGATGGATGGATGGATGGATGGATGGATGGATGGATGGATAGATAGATAGATAGATAGATAGATAGATAGATAGATAGATAGATAGATAGATAGATAGATAGATAGATAGATAGATAGATAGATAGATAGATAGATAGATAGATAGATAGATAGATAGATAGATAGATAGATAGATAGATAGATAGATAGATAGATAGATAGATAGATAGATAGATAGATAGATAGATAGATAGATAGATAGATAGATAGATAGATAGATAGATAGATAGATAGATAGATAGATAGATAGATAGATAGATAGATAGATAGATAGATAGATAGATAGATAGATAGATAGATAGATAGATAGATAGATAGATAGATAGATAGATAGATAGATAGATAGATAGATAGATAGATAGATAGATAGATAGATAGATAGATAGATAGATAGATAGATAGATAGATAGATAGATAGATAGATAGATAGATAGATAGATAGATAGATAGATAGATAGATAGATAGATAGATAGATCGATCGATCGATCGATCATAAAACCAAACATAAAGTTGCTGAACTGACAAGAATCCACTCATAAAGAGAAGGCTTGTTGTTCATCACTGACATTGTTACCATGTCATGCTCTCCTCTCTTCCTCTCTCCATCTTTCATCCATAAATACCCCTTGACATTTAGAAACTGGCCCCCCCTTTGCCCCACCTCCAACCCCCAACTCTACGTGTGTGCGCGCCCCTGTGTTTGTGCGTGCGTGCGCGCGTGTGTCCATCTGTCTGACTCCGAGCCCTGCCACGACCAGTTCCACAGGCTGCACAGCCGGGTCTGAAAATGCATCAGGATTCATCTGTTGCCTTTTTTCTTCTTTTTTTTTTGACTGCCTCTGCTGGTTTCCCTGTACCCAACACAACACAGGAAATGTACCCCTTGACAAGTCATTATATGCAATTTGGAGCCTTAAAAGGATATTGATTCGAAAATAAGATAAAAAGCCAGCCACTGAAGCCATTTCTGCTGTTTACCACTCGGCTTCAAACAGTCATGAAGCTTCTCCCATAAACACATCGCATGACTTTATGATGGAGGCTTAATTGTTTTGTCGCAAAGCCAGTTAGTGCCATCAGAAAATGAGCTCCTTATCAATAAAACATTGTTGATGTATGTCCTCATAATGATGTTTGTGAAACTATCCAGCTATTCATTCATCATCCATATTGGTTTTATCCAAGTTAAACTGCTTCTCACTTGAATAATGTCACTTTTTTGGAAGGAAAAACAAAGAAAAACCAACCGGTATGGGCATTTCAGTTTATCACAACACTGTAACACAGACAATAACATAGTTGGTCTTTCTGTGCATAGATGAAGTTTTATGTCACATTTATAGAGCACTATAGTGAAGCTGTATCTACGAACCGTTAAAAAACTGTAGAGAGATAAAAAGTAAAAATTGTGCGACAATAACGTCCTTTACTTTGACCTGTCCACTTTTCATCTTCTCTCTGGGGTTTTATAAATTCATGACAGAGATGTTTTCTCACCATTTTTCAAAAGACTTTATAAGCATATATTTAAATTGACTGGCGCTTTGCACAGAACTTGTTCAAAAGCAGAGGGAGCAGACGCCTGAGCGGAATTACTTCCCCGACCTGCCGTCAAATAGCCAAAGCGCGGCTTTTCAAAGAAACTCCAGGGAAATGTATTTCTTGTTGTTTAACGGGTATCTTTATGTGCTTACATTTTTTTTTTATTTGACTTTTGTCATTAAGTTGAGTTCGAACTGGTTTTCGTAAAATAGATTATTCATAACTTCTTTCCTATTTTTATTTTATTGAATTGCCCCATGAGGGTTATTATTATTATGTTGTTGTATTTGTATAAAAATGTATTGAGATATTTTGAAAGAATTTATGAACCATTGATTGTTTTGAAAACAAACAAGCAACCAAAGCTGCTCTCAAAATACCTACAAAAAGGGGGCTTTGGCTTCTGTCGAAAGCTGCTCACGAGGCAACGAGAGAGCAGCACTAGTGTGGTCAGGGGCTGGAGCCCATCCATCAGGGCCGTTGGCGGGCATTGCACAGGGGGCAGGATGCACCCGAGACATGTCCGAGGGGGACGAAAAGAATCTTTCTACAAGGAATCTCATTTTTGTGGGGGGAAATTCATTCCTGGTGAAAATCAGCATACTAATCCAACGTGTTCATTGAATTGAGATTGATTTGACCGAGGTGCAGTAACGGCTGCTGCTTGAAGGCAGGAGAGCTTCATTATTACGGAAACAGGGCTCAATACATAAGCTCATCGGATGTTTGGTATTGATTGAGTATTAGAGGAGGGCTGGATAGTAGGAATTCATCAGAAATGTCTGTGTTTCTAACCAGCCTTAAGATCACACTGCATGAGGTTTAGGTAATTGCACTGTCCTGACTTACACAAAGTGAAATGATGTTGCATCATGATGGTTCTTGCTGGAGGAGGGAAAAAAAAAAAAAACCCACAGAGAAAAAAGAAAGATCCAAAAGAAAGTGACCGATAGAAAAAGAAATCTCTTGCGTCCGCTTATCTGTGAAACATGTTTCACAGCCACCTTCTCAAACCAAGGACATTTAAAAATAAAAATAAAAATCTGCGCAGTCTTGTTGAAAGCTGCCGTTATTTCCGTTACCTCCCGTCTCCTCTTAATCTCCACCATCACCTTACTTTCAGGAACTCAATCTCTGCGAATCTTAATTTCTCCCACTCTCCCTAATCAAATTGAAACGCGACACAGCACGCGAGCATTGTTTTCTTTTCATATACCACCTGGCTCCTCCCTGTATTGCAGTTAGCTTAATCCAGTTTCCACCTGTTGACTGTAATGGATGTCTTCCTCAATGCAGTTTGAGCAGCTGGCCTTTCTGTGGATGGAGCGGCAGAAGTCCGGGGGGAACTACAGCCGCTACAGGGCACAGACGGAGAAACACGTGGTGCTGTGTGTCAGCTGTCTCAAGATCGACCTCCTCATGGACTTCCTCAACGAGTTCTTCGCTCACCCCAGGCTGCAGGTCTCTCCAAATGGTTTTATGTTGGGACAGGGGGTTTCGGGGGGGGGGTCTTCTGTGTGTGTGTGTGTGCGTTTGTCAGAAATATCCTCCAGGAGGCCGAGCAGCTGCGGTTGAAGCTGTGGATTTTATTTTTGCAATGGCAAGGATCAAATGCTGCTTTATGCATGTTTAGGCAATTGCGTTTGTTTGAAGATGTATCCATGTGTGAATATTTGTGTGTTTGCCGAGGGATTACTTTGATTGCATCACCGGTTGCTTGTCATATCTATCATCTCACGTGATTGTTTATTGTTTCCGTGACAGTTTTAGCATTCCTGACATTGCTGTGTCAGCAAATGATAGTCCAAATGCTCCTCTGGTAAAACACACTCACTCCGGAAGGTATCAGCCTCATTTAGTTCTATGCAGTTGAAACCATCAACCAATGTTCGTGTGCACCTGTGATTGTGTAGGACTACTACGTGGTGATCCTGTGCCCTGCGGAGATGGATGTCCAGGTTAGGAGGGTCCTCCATGTTCCTCTGTGGGCCCAGAGGGTCATCTACCTGCAGGGTTCGGCCCTCAAAGACCAAGACCTAATGAGGGCCAAGTGAGTCACTGTGAACACCGATCGGTATTGATTACAATCACAAAATTGATGACTGAAACACCGTTGCATGTGTTTGAACTTCAATCCCTTGGAATCAGATGCATCACATGCCTCTGAAGTGCATCATTATTTCCTGAAGCACCTGCAGCCGTGAAGTTACAGCTGTAATTACAGTTTGCCCTCTGGCTTCAGATAATACCAACATTGCACCTTCGGCTCGCTTCACAGGGAATGAAAAGGAGCAAAAGCTTGTTTGTTTTAATCTACCGTCTCCTCGCCTCCCACTTTCTCGTCTTTAAACGGCGTGGGCTTGAAAGACACATTGGTACATTTGTTGTTCTATTGTGCTCTTTCTTTCCTCTTTTATCCTTCTCGCTCAAAAACGTGACAAGACCCTCCTTCGTGTGTCTCATGGGTTCCACAATTCTTCCTCTCTTTCTTCCCCCTCATCTCTCTCTCTCTCTCTCTCTCTCTCTCTCTCTCTCACTCCCATGGCTACATGCTCTACTAACTGCCTGAAGGATGGACGATGCTGAGGCCTGCTTTATCCTCAGTAACCGGTTTGAAGTGGACCGCATCGCCGCCGTACGTTCTTCCATGGTTCTCTCCACACTGCAAATCATCCACACAATTCTTAGGCTAAATTAAAACCAAGAGTTGTCCTTTATGTTATATATTTTTTTTTTTTTTTTTTGGGGGGGGCGATATTGGTTCAAAACCTACTGTTGTTTTTTGGGTTTTTTTCTTCTTAAGCTGTCATACTTAGTGGATCCATCTCAGTCTTTTCTTAAGACTGAGTTAGTAAAGTACTGTGACAATAAGCACAATGGATATTTCAATAAAGCTGCTTGCCTATCACGTTACCAGGACGATTTGGTCATGGCCGACATTTCCTTCTTCATCGGAAAATATCCCCAAACTGACTTTATTAACCCCGGCTGTTTCTTTTCTGCTTTAGTTCTGATCAATAAATATCGGTATGCTCCTCTTTAATGCACTGTCAAAGTAAAATCCCCCAAAGCTGTCAGCATGTCTCTGAACTCCCGGTCTTCTTTTTCCTAGTGATTTTATCCTCACCTTTCTCAGTGCCAGTCTCACTCACTACACTCTCCATGTTGTTTTTTTCCCATAGCCATAGTCACGAGATGTCCTCTGTGCATTGTTCGGAAATGTCGCAAGAACCATTAAACTGCACGGCGCAATCAGAGATTTCTCGAGATTATTATCAAGGAGACACAATCAGATAATGCTAATGACGGGTTCCTGCCTCTCTTTTAGCGGCACCTCACATTGTGTGCATCTCTCCCTCCCTCCCTCCCTCCCTCCTCCGCTGTCTCTCTCCACTCGGTCTCCTATTTTCTCAGGATCACCAGACAATCCTCCGAGCCTGGGCAGTGAAAGACTTTGCTCCAAACTGCCCTCTGTACGTCCAAATCCTCAAGCCTGAGAACAAGTTTCACGTCAAATTTGCAGGTGGGCAGTGAGTGTGAAATCAAACACGGCAGCAGCCATTTGAAGCGTCAGCTGAAAGAGTTTGGAAAGAATTACGTGGTATTTGATCGCATTTGAAAGCAGTAAGTAATAGGATGATTCATACTGAACTGTACACTTTTATCAGAAAGGTCCAATTTGGCCCGGTCCAGTGATCTTACACACTCTGTGACTGTTGTCATCAATCATAGCAGCGTGAAGGATGTGTGATTATGTTTGCATTTCATTTGGCTGCTGCACTGTTACATTATGCCCATGCCAGGATCTGAGCTGTCATGTCTGCACTACATTGCCTTTTTTTTTTTGGGGGGGGGGGGGGGGGCTTGTCTGTCTGATTTGTGAGCCTAAAACACATCTTTTCTACTGGTGGGCCTGTGCAGCCGCAGAGTCCTCTGTCTTTCCAGCTCTGAAGGAGTGCTGGACAGATTGGCTCAGCTTTGGATGTAAGCCTTTTGAGGTTTAGTGTGAGCTTTTACATTGCCTTTTTTTTTTAGATTGTCCCTTCTTGTTCTGTTCAACAGAAGATGCCAGTCAATCATGTCTGAGTGAGAAAAGAAGACCCAAACTCTCTCTCACCCCTCCGTCTCTCTGCCTACAGCCCTGGAGAACATCAAACTCAATTCTAGCTCGCCGCCCTCATCTCAGCTGTCTCTATCAATGATTAACGTTTTACTTTGCGAGCTTGGCAAAGAAAATCCCTTTCTTTTGATGAGTTCTGCCGTCGCACTAACTTGGCAGACGAGCTCTCCCCGCATGCAATCCTCCCGCAGACAGAGCTGCTTAAGCACCGCGCAGCCACGCCGCCTTTGTTTTCAGAAAAGCAGAAATTGGTTTATTTATTTCATCACATCAGCAGCAAGCTCTTTGAGGTGAATCTCCTGCTCCCTTGCTATGATGTTTACATACCAATTTCGTGAGACGCTATGCGGCATGATTTTATGCCTACATACGTCTCCTGACACATTTAGCCCTAAGTGATGTAAATATTGTTTTGTTTCAAACATCCAACACTCCTCATCAACAACAGCTTTCTCTAAATATGTGGTAGGACTGAAGTGACGGCTAAAGTACCCTTTTAAAGGCACCGAACAAAGCCAGTTCATTATAAACTGGGTTTATTGTCCACTAATCCTGAATTCACAAAAGGCTCGACGAGAAGAAAAAAAACAACATCCATCACCCGTCACATGGATAATTCTCTAAGTACAGATGTCATGTTTTGACACCACTTGGAAAATACTCACAAATTGATGTGTGGGAAGCATTAATAAGCAGGAGATACAAGATTTAATTTGATCCACCAAAATAGCTTAATCACAGCTCAACGTTCATTAGAGATGATCTGTCGGCCTGTAGTTCAAGCATGACAGGATCCCTTGAAGGGGGTGCGCAACCTGAATGAATGTGACCCTAATGTCCATTGATTATCGCACCACTGTATGTTTTGAGAAAGAAAAAAGAAAATGGCCACTTGCGTCTCTGAACACAGCGGCACCATATTGATCGAAACGCCGTGATACAAACAAAAGACAGCCTGCTGATTTAATTAACTCAGGCTGACCTGTGGTCCGGCCACAATTTCACTCTTGCAATAGAGTGCAAATAATCACATTTGCGGTATAAATATTCACACTCACATGGTTCCATCTTCAGTAACTCTCTGCTCGAGAAAAAGCCAATGCAGCCTGACGAGACAAGGCAAAACACTCAATTCTGAACAACAATAACAGAAGGGAAAAAAGTGTGTGTATGTTTGTGTGTGTGTGTGTGTGTGATGTGTTGAGGTCAGTAATTGGTTTCTCTGCTGATCTGGGTTCAGGCTCCTCAATGATAGAGGGTAGGACACAGGGCTCGCGGTGAAGGATAAGCAGAGGGGACGATGAGAAACAAAGGGATCACAGCAGTGAAGGGAAGTGTGAGGAAGATATTGGAAATTGGAAAAAAAAAAAAAAAAAGACTCAATTTGATGTGTGACAACTATGTCCCTCCTTTGGGAGGCAGGTGTGGAACATGTGAGTTAGTACAATAATGATGCTCTTTCTCTGTAGCAATAACTTCATTGTTTTTGTCTTTTCCACTGCAGGTTTTAGATGCCTGTTGCTCTATAAAAGCTTCCACTTTGATATAAAACCACAGGCTGAATAGCAAGAGACCAGTGTGTGTGTGTGTGTGTGTGTGTGTGTGTGTGTGTGTGTGTGTGTGTGTGTGTGTGTGTGTGTGTGTGTGTGTGTGTGTGTGTGTGTGTGTGTGTGTGTGTGTGTGTGTGTGTTTTCTTTTTTGTGTGAGTTGCATCATGATGTGATGCTCAGAGCCAGAAGAACATTGGTACTTCAACAGCAGATTCACAATCAGCAGTTTTAATTGTTCGGGTCTATCACCTGTTCAGTCTCAGACACACACACACACACACACACACACACACACACACACACACACACACACACACACACACACACACACCATGCTAACCTGGCACAAGTTGCTTTTTAAAAAGTCGAGCTCTTGTTTAGCAGCTTCTGATGTTTGCCTCCAATCATTTCAGAGCACACTTTGTTCTTTCACAAGTGAACTCGGCGTTGCTGCTAAACAAGACATCCCAATAATGCGCGTGTGCACATCACTGAAGATAATGCAATCAAGAATTATACACAGCGGGAGAAAAGGATGTGATGTGATCCACTGATTGGCTTACTACGAACAATAATCGCTCAAATTCTGTGCGGCAACAGGTAAACCGAGAGCGGGACGACAATGTCTGTTCAGTTGAGCTGTGTAAAGCGCTCAATGATCAATAAAGGCCAACGCATAATCGCTGGCTTGTTGCTCCATCGTCACATCTCCTCTGAAACCAGATGCGGGCCTATAAAATTGATCCCATCTGCTGTCTAAACAAAGAATGCAGAGGCGACGGGATTTTTAACACGGCCGCCCGCTTGATACAGTCGTGTTCAACAAACAAGCGAGTGACATTTAGACCTTTTCCAACACGAGATAGTGACATTTGATTGAGTGGCTGCCCGAGTCTTTGTGCGTTAAGAATGCAGTTACAGTGGACTGCCCAGTTAGGGAAATGCGCGATACAGTTTGTGTGTTTGCAGGAGAGCCGCTAAGCACACAAGAGCAACAGCTTTCACAGAGATATTTATTCAGTACAAAGTCCCAGTCAAACCGTCCACATTGTGGATTATCCAGTACAAATGGCTGATTCATTAATCAAAGCCATGTTACTTGCGCAGTTTTTTGTTTTTGTGCCATTTTCATGAGCGACTGAGTTCATGATGAAAAATGTACTTAATTAAGTCAATTATCTGAAATATCATTAGTTAACAGAAAATTACCAGATTTGATGATTATGTCCAAATTGCTAATCATCTTCTAATAGCAGCTTCTCGGTTCTGCTAATTCCGACGCCGTGTGTCATTATTTACTCATCATCCGAAAAATGTCTTCTCGTCCCCTGAAGTGGATCGTTGCAGTGGTCAGCACTGTTGTGTGTGTGTGTGGGGGACCTTTTGTGGACTGACCCAGAGACAAACTAAATGAGCGTTTGGCTCCACGCCCATCGACGTCGGTGACACTGAGACTGATCTCATGACATATCACATTTTGTGAAGACTAATGCATGTGCTCTTCCAAAGCATCGACGATTTCAGTGTCCGTCTCATCGGGTCCCTTTGTGTCCGCAGATCATGTGGTGTGTGAAGAGGAGTTTAAATACGCCATGCTGGCTTTAAACTGTGTATGTCCTGGAACCTCAACTCTCATCACTCTGTTGATCCACTCCTCCAGAGGACAGTAAGTCTCCGCCGCTTCCTCTCTTTCTGCCATTCTCTCTATTTCACAGTACACGCTACGGCCATAGAACTTTGACAGTCAAATGCGGGGCCGATGTTACCAACGGAACCCAGCTGCCTCTTTTCTCCTCACTGTCACTCATCCTTGTCTCTTTGTTTTTCTCAGAACGGCTCCACAGGAGGCCTTCAAACAACGTGTAGGAGCCTTTCAAGCCCTCAACAGGTGGGAATTCACCTTCTATCACGATCCACAGTTTGTAGAGCCCGCGTTGTAGATTTCTTTTTTTTATGTTACACTTTGCTGACTTTTCCAAATTGCAGCATGTTGTGTAGGTTTGCATTTGAATACCTTGAAAAAAATTATAATAGAGTCCCAGATTAATATGAGAGAGTGCGCATATTTGTTTAGTTTGTTTTTTTTTTTTTTATCACCAGTGAAATGTGCCTATAAGCAGCATCTGAATGTTATCTGAGCAGATTGTTTGGAGAGATTTTTTCACAGGTACATTAACACTTAAACAACACTCATCACTTTGGTATTGTAAAGTGATTAGAGCTGAGCTTAGCAATTGTGGTTACCACTCTCCAACACACTTTTTTACTACTCGCCAATTCCAAAAACTTTGAGACGCTGCGTAAAAGTGTGAAATAAAATGAGGACAAATGGCTTGAAATTCTTACATTTATTCACATTAAAACGTGGCCAACATGGCAGATGTTAAAAGTAAAATGTATTACCATTCTTTCAGAAAAAAAAAAAAAAAAAGATTCTGACGGCAGCGATACATCTCCAACGATGTTGGGACAGAGCCATGTTTACCATTGTGTAACGAGGGACGTGGACAGTCACTGTAGTTTTGCCCCCGTTCTCATCTGACGCAGTAAACATCCTGTAAATGTAGCAACAAATAAGTGGGACCACCAGTGAATGTTGATAAGTTCAACTTCTTAAAAGCAGGATGTTTCATAAGTGCGCTTCTATATCTGGAACCTGACGCCATTTGGTTCATTGGCTGTGACAGTTTTACATGACTACATTTCGTCCTCCTCCTCCCCTACCTCGCACTTAGTTCCTGTAAACAGAGAATTCGCTATAACACTTGTTTATATAATGCCGTCCTTGTCGCGGGCCACCCACATTCACACTGCCCCCACACCCGTGCTTCCTGTTGTCACCTTTTTAGCCTTCACATTTTAAGCCATATCCTCCTGAGAAACCCGTTGTCCTCTTGAGTGTGTGAAGGCGTGCATGCGTGCCCCATTGTTGAGCTATAGGCCGGGTGTCCTTGCTGACATCTCTCTGCTGATTGAGGTATTGATGAGCGGCTCTGGCAGAGATGTACGGCGTTATTTCTGCAGCCTTGATGGAAAACCTTCTGAAGTGGCGCAGAGCGCCGTTCTTTGTGCAGCACGTTTCAAAGGTCACTCTTCCCCCACATGGCCTATCCGTCTTCTTCTTCTCAGGGAGGGGGGCGCATGCTCGGCAGACCAGTGGCACCGAACGTACCGGCGCTGCTCGGCCAACGAGGTGCATCACATCCGTTTGGAGGAGAGTAAATTCTTTGGGGAGTACCAGGGGAAGAGTTTCACATTTGCCTCCTTTCACGCTCATAAAAAGTAAGTCATACAATCGAAAAGCTTCCCTAAACACAGTAAGTCGCATTCTTTAATTACTGACTCTGCACGGCTGCAGGTATGGAGTGTGTTTGATCGGCGTACGCAGACTGGACACCACCAACATCCTGCTAAACCCGGGTCCATGCCACATCATGGGGGCCTCTGACACATGCTTTTACATCAACATCTCCAAAGAGGAAAACTCTGCATTTGTCAGGGGCCAGAGGGAGTCAACTTGGGGCGGCCCAGGAGGAAATACCAGGGGAGTTCACCAAACCATCTACCACGGACTCACCCGGCTGCCGGTGCACAGCATCATCGCCAGCATGGGTCAGTCAGATGGACGCGGCGGAAAGGGCTGCGTAACATTTACACGCTGACCTTCTGCCTTGCGGTTTTCTGACTTCGGCAAATATAAGAGATCCCGTGTGAGAGAGCCGCTCAGCCACAGCTGTCGTAAATATGCAGTTTTCACATTTTAAACCCAGCAGAGAAAATACAGAATATTCGCAGCTTTGCGGGAGGATTACCCTTTATCAGATTGCAAGTTCTATATGATGAAAATGCTAGTAAATACCTATTGACCCTAAACGTCACATACCGTGCTTTCACAAACACACCATCTTGTGGACAAAATCACTTGATCTAATCCCTGATCTTTTGTGTCTTCCTTTCTATTGGCTTTTGTAGATTGTTAAGATTGATGTGTGTGTGTGTGTGTGTGTGTGTTCGTGCATTCATGTGTGGGTATATTTCAGGCACAGTAGCCATCGACCTGCAGGACTCCAGTGACAGCAGCCCAGAAGGCCAGGACCCGGGAAGCGCCGGGCTCGGCAGTGGAAGGGGCAGCAGAAGCAACTCCAGGACGGAGATGGGGGGCGCAAACACTTTGGCTCTTCCCGCCATGGGGGATTCCGCTGAGGAGAGACGACACAGCATCGCCCCCGTGCTGGAGCTGGTAGACGGCGTGAATAACCCGACCTTTGACCTCCTGGGGGACCAGTCTGAGGACGAGGGAGGAGAGGAGGGCAAAGAGGACAGCGACAAAGATGAGAGCGCTCACTGGTGGGGTCGACACTGCGAGTAAGTAGAGCGTTGATTGGAATTGCTCATTTAGCTCGGCTGCATTAAGACCGTAAGTTGAAATGCGAATGTGGGCTTTATGCTGCAGGTGGGTGAAGGGGTATCCGCTGAACTCCCCATACATCGGCAGCTCCCCCGCACTGTGCCACCTCCTACAAGAAAAGATGCCGTTCTGCTGCCTGCGCATGGACAAGGTATGACGCGCCTGAGTTCAATTTTCACTTACACTGCTCAACGATCGTGTATAAAGATAGAGTGGGTGCAACATATAATGTTGGTTATCTGGTGGCTCAGCGGCAGTTTGTGAGGGGATGACTCCTGTGCTCCTGATATATTGTACTGGCTGCTCTTTCGGTCATCTGTAGTCATGACGAAGGTGTCCCACTCATGTTAGCATTAATATTCAAGCCACTGTAACACCACCTTGTTATCTATATTAATGAAAAATCCTTACTTATACGTGGAAGCGATCACCTACCGAATTTGGAATGGCCACTGCAAATCACTTCAGTATAATGTGATTAGGAACAATAAGCCAGTATTTTTCAACATTTTTCTATTTTTAATGATGCTGCATAATACAATAAAACATCAAAATACTATGTCTGTTACAACTCAAAATGCAAGAAATGATATGAATTCATTCTTTTTTAAAATGTTTGATGTTAAGTTTTCTGTCATTTTCACACTGTAAGATTCTCCCACAGTGGAAAGTTCTGGCAGAACTTTTTTGTTGTTGTTGTTTACGCAGGCCATATATTTCACACCCTGTACCAACTAACAATGTAATAATGGCCAACAACAAAATGATTTTGAATTAAACATAATAAAGCCAATAATCACTTGCCAATAGTATAATTGAATATTCCGTCCAATTTTGTAACAACATTATGTCACAAATTCAATTAGTTAGTTCAGAATTGAACTAACGAATTGATCTTTTTTAAATTGTTGGAATATTTAAAAACTGCAGCTAATAATGTGATAATACATAAAAAGGACTGCTTTTTTATGGAATTCAAGTAAATGTGAAAATATAAGTCTGATTTTGCAGTTGAGCCATTTTAACTGTCTGAGCAAATTGTGTAAATTGTGCTGTATTTTCTGATTGAGACAATTTGTGTATTTCATTTTGGTCATTCATCTTCTCTTTGATTTTTTGGGCAGTTTTTGCCATTTTTTCCACATTACATACTTCAGCGGTCTGAGCCACTGTGTTTACCTTGCAAGTTAACATTGACCATCCTCAATGATTTTTTTTTTTTTACGCTTTCCTCCCAGGTTTGTCATCACATCCCCTTTGAGGACGCCCGCTCCTATGGATTTAAAAACAAATTGATCATCGTGTCAGCGGAGAGTGCGGGCAACGGTCTGTACAACTTCATTGTACCTCTAAGGGCCTACTACAGACCGAGGAAGGAGCTTAAGCCCATAGTGCTGCTGCTGGAGAGCATGTGAGAACAACAGCAGTATTATTCATTGCATCGGCTATTATTGTACACTCTGCTTCCAACTGAAACAGGTTGCTATTCGCGCAGATAATTGTTGCCGTGAGCATGTCAACCACGCTACAAATCTGGGCCGCACAGGGGTAGTAAAATGGGTTCCTCCTGAAATAGCAAGTGGAGGAGAAAACTGAGCTATTTAAGGTCACGGTAAACATGATTTGTGAAACGCTGAATGCTTTCAGGACAATGCAACCCCACAATCCTGCGTCGTGTTTTGCGGCTGGTACACGAACGCAGTCAGCCAAATGAGAGTGGAATCCAATAAAAAGGCAATAAAATGCTGAGTCACTCAAGTGTAGTGCTGTTATTTTCAGCTTTCTCTGCAGGCAGTTTGCCTGTGTTGTATTTCCAGTGCTGAGCGAGGGCTTTCTGTCACCGCGGGAACGTTAGCGCTTCATCATGGCAAGGAGAAATCTCTACCGGTGGGACTCTCAAGTCTATTTGTGTTTTGATTGGTTCAGACCTGAAGCAGATTTCCTGGAGGCAATCTGTTGGTTTCCCATGGTGTTCTACACAGTGGGCTCCATTGACAAGTAAGCACGACCGAATCTCCGAACTCATTTCATTATGTATTTACTATCTATATTAATTCATTAAGTTTGTTTTTTGGGGGTTTTTTTTGTGTCGTTCTCAAAATTCCTGATCGTATTCCTCTCCATGCCTGTCCTGCGTCCTTGTGTCTCACCCCCTGCAGTCTGGACAGCCTGCTGAGATGTGGAGTGACTTTTGCCGACACCATGGTGGTGGTGGACAAGGAGAGCTCCATGATTGCGGAGGAAGACTACATGGCCGACGCAAAGACCATCGTCAACGTCCAGACGCTGTTCAGGTCTGCTTAAACCTCACTGACTGCGTATGATCGCGCACTTGTCTGAACTGTGCTTTTGAAGTGTTTCTTTTTTTTCTTCTCTGCAACCTGTTTTTGTTTTTTGTTTTTTTTTCTCCCCGTGTCGTTTGTCACCCAGACTGTTTCCAGCTCTGAGCATCATCACGGAACTCACACACCCGGCGAATATGCGCTTCATGCAGTTTAAAGTCAAAGACCATTACTCTCTGGCTCTGTCCAAGCTGGAAAAGGTAGAAGCTTCCCACCTGCATGTCTCATTTCCTTTTGATAAATTCAAGTGGGCATAAAAAACAAAAAGCAAACAAAAAAGAGATTCAGAACAATTGCAGCAGACTGTTCCTCAGTGTAGTATTCTCACTACAGTTAGAAGCACATCTGAGAGGACTGCTAATGTTGCTTTGTTTTAATGAATGCTGCAGAGATATTTTTGCCCGAGACACTGTAAATATTCAACATAATATTTATAACTGACTGTCGCCTTGTGGATTTTGTGGGATTCTCATTACCGCTTGCTTTTCTAATTTGAGCTATTAATGGTGCTTTCTGTGTGGTAGCTTCTGATTCCCCCTTTGGCATCAATAATATTCAACAACAATGCCGCCTATTAGTCACTGCTTGAAACCTCATTTTCAAATGAATTTCCATAGTGGAACAGAAATACCAAGTCATAACTATTATTTTGAGATCTGTAAGACTGATGCCTCACAGTGGGAAAGACTCTCTCTATCTTTTGTTGTTGTTATTCTTCAAGCGATACACGCAGGGGATTTTCTGCTGTAATTGCACATAATAAAAACATGCAAATCAGATTCAGTGGAAATTCTAATTAGGCCGTGAAAATCTACATCAGCTTGTTCGCTTTTAGTGTTATGTCGCCATCTTTGCAGAGCACGAAGGGAGAAGCTTGATCTTTTAAAAAAAAAAAAAGATGACGGCGCTTCCAAGTTTACCTTTTCATCTGCCCTCCGCTGGGGTCCGTGTGATTTTAACAAGGCAATGTGTTTCTGTGCTTTTGTTGCTGCAGAAGGAGAGGGAAAAAGGGTCAAACCTGGTCTTTATGTTCCGGCTGCCCTTTGCTGCAGGAAAGGTGTTTAGCGTGAGCATGCTGGACACCCTCCTGTACCAGGTACTTCACCAACCTGCAGTATATGAATGCTTTTTGTGTTTTTCAGTGTGATTTCTCTCTCTTTTTTTTTTTTTAAATGTGTATTTTGGCCGTATGTTTCCACAGTCATTTGTGAAGGACTACATGATCTCGATCGCCAGGTTGCTGCTTGGTTTGGACTCCATGCCCGGCTCGGGGTTCCTCTGTGCTGTAAGTAGCGCGCCGGCGTTTTCGTGCTATGGAGCGACCCGAAGCTGATTGTTGCCTCGCTGTTCTACTCAGATGAAGATCACAGAAGACGACCTGTGGATCCGCACTTACGGGAGACTCTTCCAGAAGCTGTGCTCCTCTACCGGAGACATTCCCATCGGCATCTACCGCACAGAAGCCCACAAGCTTCCGGTCTCTGAGGTGGGAGGCGTCTTCATTTAGGGCAGTGACTCCCAATCTGAGGGGCTCCAAAGATTCTTAATGGGGGGTCACAAAGCTCTCTTGATTTTAAGTGTTAGAACTTTTTTAATGCCTTGAAAATAGGTGAGTCAGCATGTAATTTGTTTATGTTACAAAACCACTAAGTTGTATATCCTGAGGTTCTTTCACCTTATTTTATAACAATACAGGTTGTGGTTGGGGGGGGGGGGGGGGGGGGGGGGGGGGTCGCCTAAGTTTACAGTGGTAATAATTTGGGTCTCTCAAGAAAAACGTTGTGAATCACTGCTTTAGAGTTTATTTTTAGCAGATACATTCATATGTTCCCTTACCAAAAAGAAGTATACTTCAAGTATGTAATATCAAGTGTACTTAAGTATACATAGTATACTCTACCAAGTATACTTATATTTGCACTAGAAGTTTACTTACAAGTATACTCCTTGGGACTAAATTGGCCCACTTGTAGTATACTACAAGTATACTTTAAAGTATACCAAAAGTATACTTAAAGTAATCTTTTAAGTTTACTTGTAGTGTACTTCTGATATGATTGAGTATACTTTTATCTTTGAAAGTACACTTTTCAGTATACTTAAAGTAATCTTTTAAGTTTACTTGTAGTATACTTCTCTCTTTGAAAGTATACTTTACAGTATACTTAAAGTAATCTTTTAAGTTTACTTGTAGTATACTTCTCTCTTTGAAAGTATACTTTACAGTATACTTAAAGTAATCTTTTAAGTTTACTTGTAGTATACTTCTCTCTTTGAAAGTATACTTTACAGTATACTTAAAGTAATCTTTTAAGTTTACTTGTAGTATACTTCTCTCTTTGAAAGTATACTTTACAGTATACTTAAAGTAATCTTTTAAGTTTACTTGTAGTATACTTCTCTCTTTGAAAGTATACTTTACAGTATACTTAAAGTAATCTTTTAAGTTTACTTGTAGTATACTTCTCTCTTTGAAAGTATACTTTACAGTATACTTAAAGTAATAATACAAGTTTACTTGTAGTGTACTTCTGATATAATTGAGTATACTTTTCTCTTTGAAAGTATACTTTACAGTATACTTAAAGTAATGATACTTACAAGTATACTCCTTGGGACTAAATTGGCCCACTTGTAGTATACTACAAGTATACTTTAAAGTATGCCAAAAGTATACTTAAAGTAATCTTTTAAGTTTACTTCCAGTGTACTTCTGATAAAATTGAGTATACTTCTCTCTTTGAAAGTATACTTTACAGTATACTTAAAGTTAAACTTGGTATTACTATTACTACCAATACATTTCAAGTCCACTACTTCGTGATACTTCACCTTTATGCTGAGAAAATAAAGTTAAGAAAGCAGCAAAGCAATTTTGTTTACATTTATTCAACATATAGAGAATTGTAGAAATTGAACATTATAACAACAGATTTGTTCAACAGGAGGAAACAAACTTGAGAACACAAACTATTCTGAACATGTTTTAATTGTCTGTTTTAAGCATTTACTTGCTTGCTTGTTGATGCTTTTTTGAAGTTTTCGTTGTTGCATTTCTTTCTTATTATTTTTCTCACATCTGGAACGCTCATAGATGGAAACTTGGACTGAGCATGCCCTGTGAACACACACACACACACAAAGAAATGAACACTTGTACTGTTAGGTGAACTCTGACACCACAAAATCTTAACAGTTCATACTTCAATTAATAATACTGATGTGAATCATTTTTTTGAATATCAGATTAAGCAGACTTTTAAAATTTGATTGATCACAATAGATAAGTTAATTTTGATGTAATTAATTAACAATAGGTAAGCATATAATGCTTTAACTGTACACCCATGATGGAAAAAGGTATCGATTGTCAAATATGCAAAACAAGCAGCAGGGTTTATTAATTTTAGACAAGACTTCTATCTTTTAACACTTTTCTTTATAGCAAGTCAAAATGTCTGGATGTACAAAGTTAAAGTTAGTGCACTTTGAAATGCTTAAAATGGTCTTAGATTTTGTATGCAATGAAAGAAACGTGAGATTTCCATCAGAAAACCATCCATTGGTACTTTTGATATATATGTGTATACGTTTATAAATAGTCAAATAATAAAATAGAAAAGTGCAACTATTTTAGCGAACTCCTAATATTGTATCATTGATATTTTCCTGACGACCTCCAGAAGTCCACATGGCAGTTTGATCCTCCTGGTTTAGACCAGTGGCTCTCAAATTGTGGTTCTAGGAGAACGTCTGCATGTCTCCTGTCACTTCTTCCTGTTCTCGCTGCTCCTTGTACACACAGTGACCAACACATGATTTTATGTGGAAAGCTTTTGTAGCTACTCACAGGTGAATTCCTCACACCTTTTTTTGCTTTTTGCTGCAGTTTTCCTTACTGATTCTGCAGACTTAACCCTTTCCCTCCCGTGCTGCATCAAAACAACAATGGAGAACTAAGCAACGGTGTAACGTGTTAGTACAATTTATTTTGATATTTAAAAGTAGTTAAGTACACTCACCAACAATGGCATCAAGTTTTGCAGCATCAAGTTGTGGCTTGGACTCCACATCTTTATGTGCTGCTGACTGTCTTCCGGTCAAACTTGAGCAAGCGAGCGTTTCTCTGCCGAAGATAAGCACAGCAAGGTCGCCGATATAAACTACTAGCAGCCCCAATAGATTGCCAGATTATTTCCTAAATTAAACAAAAAATATACAAATTACCTCCAAAGCTTGCTGTTCCATGAGATCCTTCTTCAACTCTTCAATCATTTGATTTGCAGGACAGGATGAGGATGCTTTTTTTGTCTTTTGCTGCCAAATAGATATTTTGCATGTTAGTATTTGGAAAGTATGAGTGACCGGCCGATATTATCAGCCGATTTTTGTAGTTTTTACGTGTATCGGCATCAGCCAATGCGGGCTGCTGTGTATGTCGATCTGCATTATTTACAGAGGTCTCCACAGGCAGCTCCATGTTGCTGGAGACGCTGCATGTGCAGTCTCAGACCATACAGAGATGACATGAGAGACTCAAAAATCACTTGAATATAGGAAAGATTTACTTTTCATTTTCATGACATGAGGTGTATGATTAATCGGTTATAGAGCTTTGTATGTAGTCATACTTTTTTTTTTTTTATAATGTTTTACCTGTTTTGAATGCCTTTCGGTTGCTCTTTCTCCATCCACTTGCTGTTGGCCGTTCTCTTTCGTTTCTCATTATCGTTTGGTCTTTTCCAGATATCTTCTCCTTTTATGAAGTCCTCTCTCTTTTTACACAGGTCAGTGTAATTGTCTATGAGAAACATTAAAAGAGTGCAATGAGACACAAAAATGCACAATAATGAATATGTCAACTCAAATTTTTCACATGCAAGAAAACGTCACCATAAACTTGATAAACTGTTCACACATATAACTTTAGACAATCATATTGGTATATTTGATTAACTTAAACAGTAAAAATTATTGAGCAATGTCATAATTTTCCCAGAAATCTACATTTATGCCAGTTTGAATGCAATTTAATGCTTTATAATGACATTTAAGGCCTTGATTTCAGCCCAAAAGTGCAATTGACTTGACAAAAACCGTGTAATAAGCCGAATACGCGGTGTTGTAACATATTTTTTTCTGGAAAGGTATTTTACTTAAATAAATATATAAAAGATAAATCATACATATACTGACCGCTGATCATTAAAATCTTCGCTGGAAACGTCCTTTGGCCGTCTTTTTTCCCCTCACGTCCGCCTGTCCACTTGACGTTCAACCAGCCATCTCCATCCTCCAGATTAGGGCACTCGTTAAAAGGTTTGGATGACAGTTGTTTTTGGTCGTCCTCCTTCATCCATTGTATTGGTCCCACCTCTACAGCCTTGTCTTTAAAGTAATAAATAGCATACGCCATATCATGGTTTTAACACACCTATCTCGTCGACGAGCTCCCGTTTTTCTTTTCTTTTTTCCTTCACCTGCAAGCGCGCGAACGTTTGAAGGAGCGCGAATGAGCTATCGCGAGATCTCTATGCAGCGAAGTTGGGTCGCACTACGTGTAGTACCGCGAGACTACCGTGTCGAAATGAATGCTGGGAAATGAGAAGGCAGAGAGAAGAAACGTGAAGCGTAATGGAGGATCGTGGTACATTTTTGTAGCGAAATCATGGCAAAACGTTCGGGACCGTACAAGAAGTACTTGGAGGATGGCACAGAACAAATCCCGAAAAGAACACGGAACAGATGCAAGGAAGCAAAGGTAAGTTATGAACGACAGGTTACTGTTGTCTTGCAACTGTGTAGCCTACTTTGTTTTTTACTCTGAAGCAAAGTGAACAAAATACGCCCATACTTTTTTTTTTAATTTATGTCGCAGGCTTTTTGTCTAATATGTTCACAAAGTGACCCCCCTCCCCCGAGAAGAAGGCACATGGGCGGGATCTTCATTGTAGACTTGACCCTGGCCGGGCGTGTAGTTCAGTCGTAACCTCGCCTTTGGCTCTGATGCTTATGGGATGTCAATCAAAGTTAGACCCTCTTTAATATACAAGCATTAGAAAGTGTACCTTACGAAAACCCGCCTGGTTTCTTTAATTATACCTAACACATGAGGGGCATGCTTTATCATATGTGTTCAATAAACTTATATTTCAGCAAAGTTAGGAGTCATACTATGCTTTGGGATTTGAAAATATGATGTATAAAAATATTTTATTAGTGTTTGTTTTAATCGAGTGGCTCTGTGGGATTGGTAATTCAAGAAAAACGTTTTTTGCCCAAACTTTAAATATGTCAACTACTAACATTTTGGGTGTACTCTCTTGTCTAGGTCAATGAAGATGGGGGAGATGCTGGTGACAAGCTCTTGTATCCTGGTCCTCCGGGAACTAAAGGAGAGACTACTGATGCTCCTGTCCTTCCGGTTGTGGCACAATTTGACTGGTGAAGCAGTGACTCATTTGCTTGAAATGCTCAACATTGCCTTTCCTGGTTTGATCCCATCCTCCAATTACCTGTTCCAAAAAGAATTTGGAAGCTCATCTACATATGAAGTACACTTTTATTGTGAATGCTGTTTGAAATACCTTGGCATTAGAGCTGACTGTCCCCGTGTATGTGATACTTGATGCAGATGAACACCTGAAAAAAGGGATCTTTATTCTTGTTATAGGGTATAAGGATTTGGTCATCCTCCATGGCAGGTAGACATCCTAGCTTCACATGGGCTTGCCATTGGAAAACTATGTGAAAATCTAAGTAACTGCTTCTGGTATTACAGGCGTATTTTGGTTACAGCTGTTTTGTTTCACAGTCTGAAAGTCTATGAACGGCTGAAAAAAAGATTCAACAGTGCTGTATCTTTGAATGATGGTAAATTGTGTTTAATTAATGACTTGGTTGTCTTTAAAGAAAAGTGTGCACATGAAAACCCGGGATACTGTGCATGTAGCAAACATTCTTGTGTGTTGGTAGAGAAGCTGAGTAAATCTAACAGGCCATTGTGTAAAGATTCAAAGATTGATGTAGAGAGTACTTTCATTCATGAAGTTAAGACTGGAAATGTGTATGTCATTTGCCCTTATAAGATATTAAAGAAATGTGTTGTTGTTGAGACTGATAAACTGTATGTTGTACCTCTGCCAAATCCATATGAACGGGATTGAAAGAGCTCATTGTCTTTAATAAATGTTCCCATTTTATGAGCATTAATAAACTACCTGATAAGTTATTTTTCTCCTTTTTCCATTGTTATAAAATAGGTGGTTTTATGTGCCATTTAAGGGTTGGAAGTTGTTTGAAATAAACAAAAAAAAGGTTATGACACTATGTAGACTATGAGAAACACCAGGTTCACTTAGGCTATAAACTTATAAGCCACATACATACTGACCTTTTGCCAAAAAAAATCAAATATCGGATCGATATGATTTGGATTATCTTACAGTATAGTATAGTACAGAAACAATCTAGCAAATGTGAAAATATATTAAATGGGCTACAGTCAAAAATACAACTGCAAATAGTTTTATATCTTGTCATATTTCATTTTAATAAGATATACTCAAGAACAAGTATTATCTAAATGTAAACTTTAGTGTAAGTATACATATAAGTATAAAAGTATAGCCTAAATTTTAATATACTTAAACTTTACTTGGTGAAATGTACTTCTGATAAGTACAAGTGTAGTCTAAATGTAAGTAAACTTTAGTATAAGTATATACATATATAACATTGGCATAATTATGAGTGTACTTAAAATATACTTGGTGAAGTATACTTCTGATAAGTATAGTCAAGTACAAGTATAGTCTAAATGTAAGTAAACTTTAGAATAAGTATATATATAAGTATAATTATTAGTATACTTAAAATGTACTTGGTAAAGTATACTTCTGATAAGTACACTTAAAGTAAACTTGAAGTATACTACCTTGATTTTTAGTATACTTGAAGTATACTTGAATGTACTTCTTTTTGGTAAGGGTTGGGCTAAACTCTGTATTGCTACCAGATTGCAGCTGCATCCTCCACAACTAGTGGAGACACTCAACTTAAAAAGTAACCGCTTCATTGGATTACTAGTAATAATGTTCACACAACTTCATTATATAATATTGCCATTTTACTGAGCATTCAGTAAAGTCTTGGTCATCGTGATGATGGATTCTTCAAATTCATCATAAGTTCGTTGGAAAAAAATGCTCTGTAATCTGATTTTATTGAGAAAAAAAAAGTTAAATCTTACATGAATGACAACAGGGAGGAAGATCAGCTAAACTAATAATAATTAATAAAGGTAAACTAATGTTTGTGTTGAGCTGTTGATACAGTCAGACGATGTTGGACATTTCAGACTCGCTGCTTTGTTTCCAGACCACTGAAATAAATTGAATGAGTAAAGGAGTTTGTTTTCCTCTGGGATTCGACTCCCGATTTGCTAATTCAATTTGTCCACGGTGCGCAACAAATGAATGCAAAGGACCAGAGGTGAAGACAACCAGATCTTAGTTGTGACATATTCACTGCGTGAGACAGACATTTAGAAATAAGAGACCAAACAACGTGCATGGAGGATTGAAATCTGCATTTTTAACACTATCCAGGAAAAAACTGACAGCTTTTCCAAGAAAAAGCATGGATTAATTTGTTGGAGTAAAAATCAAAGCAGGACAGTCGTGTCTCATTATAACGCTCAAAGAGTGCGTCTTTTGTTCACCTTCTGCTTTTGTTCTGCGTGATAAGAGAGTAATCATTCCTGCCCAATCTGAATCTGCATTGCTGTTTTAATAAAGTCAATGTGATATCAGGTAATTACGCCACATGAGGAAATTGAATTCTGAGCGTGTGGCTGTTTGTGTCTCAGTCCCAGGTATCAATCACAGTTGAGGACTACGAGGACACCAGAGAACCCAGGGAGCCCCTGTTGTCTCGGACCAGCACCCACCGTAACTCCACCTCCTCGGAGCCCATCTCCACCTCCTCCCACTCCTCGGACCACCCGCTGCTCAGGAGGAAGAGCATGCAGTGGGCCCGGCGGCTGAGCAGGAAGGGAGGCCGGAGCTCCAGCGGGGCCAAAGGGGGTCCGGGCAACGCCGCCGAGAGGATCAGCCAGCAGAGGCTCACCCTGTTCAGGCGCTCGGAGAGGCAGGAGCTCAACGCCCTGGTGCGGACCAGGATGAAGCATTTGGGTCTTTCTCCAACTGGATTCAGTAAGTTTACTGCGGATTGATTTGGAACCCTGACGTTGAAGATCAAAAATCATGTGGTAGCCTTCAACTTTTTATATACTCCTGGTGTTTGCTTAATCCTCTATCGCAGGGGAGTCAAACTCATTTTAGTTCTGGGGCCACCATACAGCTCAATTTCATTTTGAGTGGGGTGGACTGGTAAAGTAGTGCCATAATAACCTTGAAAGTGTCAATACTGTCACGAAACCAAGCAATTACTGTGAAAAATGAGTATAATCTCAACATAAAGACATTTTCATGAAATATAGTGAAATGTCAAAAACACTTCTGTGGCTGTTCCATCATGTATCTTTTTACAAAGTCACCCTGTTAAACATTGCTTTGAGGCCAGTTGACTATCTTTTATTGCAGCAGCATTAATACCTCCGCTCAGGTCTCATTGTTGTGTTGTGTTGTGTTGTGTTGTGTTGTGTTGTGTTGTGTTGTGTTGTGTTGTGTTGTGTTGTGTTGTGTTGTGTTGTGTTGTGTTGTGTTGTGTTGTGTTGTGTCCGCTTCTCTTAAGAATATTTTCTCACAGTCAAATATTTGATGCCAATAGACTCTGAATTGTCTGTAGATGTGGCTCTGCTGGTCTTACCTGTGCAGGTTGTAACCTATTTGTTTCTAGTCAAATAGGGGATTGGCTGGAAAATGTAGTCTGAATAGTATGAATTCAAGATGGACTCTGCACTTTACCCAGTGCTTGAACTCCACCACGACCATAACCTGGATAAATCAGGTGTAGAAGACTCATTTCAGCACAGAAAATTTGAAAATGTATTAATGGAAAAAAAAAAGTGTTTCAAATAGCCAACTTAATATTACAAACATGAGCAGAGGTTTTTGGAAGTTAAGAGAATTTTGAAGGTGAAACCTCCTGATTTCTCTTGTGACAAATTAATGGAGGTCGAACTTGAATGCTAAATTCATCATTGTGGTCCAGTGAGAGTAAAATCCTTCATGTGCTTGATTACATCAGTAGTCAAAGTTTAATAATATTGCATTCTCAGCTGCTCTTTATTTGTAGTGTAAGAATCATAGTTTGCTATATTTTCAGAAACTGAGTACTGAACAGTGCAGAAAAGCGTGAGGACACTTTATGGTTGTCAGATAATCGTTTTATTGTAGCTATGTTTGATGGCCAAAAAAAAGATCATTTTATTTCTCTTTTGGATGATGCCACATTTGTACGGAACGTGCATTTCTGGGATGAGCAGCAAAGCTGATCCTGTTGGTTGAGCCTGTAGAAGAAAAAAAAAAGAAGCCAACTCTTCTCTGACAATGACAAACAGCTTTCTATTGCAATTCGCTCATTTGATGTTGTTTGGTGGATTGGATGGTTGAACTGTGAATAAAGAAGACATATTGCCTATTTAGGTATTCATTCATCAAACACACAGGAGACTCAGACATTTGTGGGAAAAGGAAAGTAGTCTGGACGAGAGCATCCTCTTCGTGGTTTTCTCGAGTCTCTTCAACACGAGGCTGTGGGATGGATCCTGTTCTTCAACCAGTACTTTTCTGCCGGCCATTACTTCCCCGAGACGCCCAAATTGTGGAGGCGGTCTCTCCGGCAAACTGAACTCTGTGGGGATGAAGGCTCTCATTTTGCTCCCAGACTGCCGCGGCATTAGATTGTGACAGGTTGTACAATCTCATCTTGTATGTCTTCCTGGAAACTGTCAGATTGCCAGCAGTTCAGAGGCTCAAAATATAAAAGACGACCGCAACAAGGAAATGCCGTTCGCAAGAAAAGAAATAGCTGCATTCACTTCTGGCTCTACTCCATGTAACAGTGGTCACTTAAACCCATTGTTTACGATGCCTGGCAGTGTGTACATTCGTGTCCATTTTTATCTGAATTTGTCTTCCTGTGGTGTGACTCACTGTGACACTGCCTCTGCTCTGTGTGTGCGGATGCAGCACAGCCTGCTGTATATCCTGAGCCTGGTGTATTTCCTGCCTCACAGGCCTCTTTTCTCCCTTTGTCAGATGGGATGACAGACCAAGGTAACAGACTGTCGTACATCCTCATCAACCCATCTCCAGACACCAGACTGGAGCTGCACGATGTCGTGTGAGTACACAGCGCCCGCGTGTAATTGATGGCACGGTAAAAAAAAAAAAAAAAATGGGCATGGCGTGAAACGTACATAGATGTTGTATTTGCTGCCTCTCTCTCTCTGCAGGTACCTGATCAGACCGGACCCCCTCTCTCTGGTGCCCAATCAGGGGAGCAGGAAGTGCAGTGCCGGAATCTCCGAGAGCCACAGGTTCGATACGCAGGACAGCACGCACCTGTGAGCGACTGAAAAAACTAAAAACAAAAAAAAAAGAAAACAAAGATCCGGTCAAAACCCTGTCAGAGAGAGGTGAAACAACAACAGTCACAAAGGAAAAGAGCAATATAGAAAGAGTCACAGCCAGATGGGACAAAGCTCCTTCTATCCTCTCCACACTCTGCCTCCATGAACTCAGAGGGGCCACACGTGCATGGACGTTTTCTATCACAATGGGAATGTTTTATTTATGCACCTTCCTATTTTCGAGGCAGAGAGCTGCGGACACAGAAGTGCATTTAATGAAGAAGAAAAAACAAAAATCTGTATGTATTTATATCTGTGTATGTGCATGTTATGTTCTGCATCTTGTAGTGTGTGCGTGTGTGCGTGTGTGCGTGTGTGTGTGCGTGTGTGTATGTGCGTGCGCGTTCAGAGCAAGACACTGCCAGCTGTATGCAGACAGCCAAAAGGAGTCTGCAGGCAAACGAAGGTGGGGTGTAGCTGTTGTGTCCTTCTCCGTGTCGTAGGTGTGTTTTCATCGCACTTAATGTTGTTCGGCGTGTTTGAAAGTGACACTATGGTGTGTCCACACCCTGTTAGGTTTTTTTTTTTTTTTTCCAAACAATGTACCTGTTACTCACACTGTCAGATGCACACATCCATTTCTCGCTCACCAGCAGCGGAGGAACCCAAAGAGCACCGGTCTCGATCATGGACATAATTAAGACGGCGAGCTTACATCATCACTGCAGGGCACTCAGTCACATTGCTGTCTGGAGTTATGTCACCGTCTTCAGTTATGCGAGTTCACTTTGGACAAGCCTGACCTGGGTTTTTTTTTTATTGTTTGCCTGATTTTTCTTCCCTTGAAAAGCGGCCCTCTGTTCCTCCTCTCCTCCTCTCTAAACACTACCTTTGTAAAGCTTATAATGTATTGCCGAGTATCAGTGCTGTAATTACCGAGTTCTCACTTTTGAAGCAGAATTATAAGCTTTACAATCTAATATTCACTGTATTTATTGCATACTGCTATAAATATCCACTTTAACAAGTAATTATAGAATAGAGTTTCATTATGTCATTTGTTTTTGAGCCTATTTTCTTCTTGAAATTCAGATGAACTGTGTGCCATGAAGCTCATTTCTGCACGGTTTCACTTTATTTTGCAGCTTTTCAGTTCGAATAAATGTGAAATTTCATTACAGTAAATCATTTGTTACTGTGTACATTTAAGCTGTTTGTTTATCAAGGATTTGCAAGCCTCTGTAAACCTTCTTTGCCCCGTAATTCAGTATGGGCTGTTTCACGTGGAAATGGTGCAGCCCTGTGGTGGGAATGCAAACTGGCATCATTGCCAGCAACTCTGCTGTAGCTTCAGTGCCAATATAACACATGAAAATATGTACATATTAAAGTCAGTCCGTATAGCTCCTCGTTACGTTTTATTGCTGTTTCGCTGTCTAATTGTGAAGGTTTAAGTGGAATCTCCCCGAAAAATGTTTACGGTGAGATTTATATTTGCAGCCACATTATTTTTTTTACATTTCAATGACTCACTTGGTTGTCTCAGACATTAAGTTTTTTATGTGGGTTGCAGGCCTCATATCTTGGGTTATTTTTAATTTCATACCTCAGCATTGTTCCTGATTCGCACTAAATAAGTCTTCATTCATCATCTGTGACGTCCCCAAAGCCTCAGAAGGATGACACTCTGCTGCTACATGTGTTTTCTTCATCAGTTCACTGAAAGAGTTAAGTGAACCAAAAATATCAAGTTTAAATGTGGTTTGTTGATGAGCCAGATCCTCTCCGAGTGGAGTTTGTAAGGCAACTAACACAATTGTGTTTGAACGATAAGATGACTCAACAAGATGCTTTTATTTCATTATTGGTATTTTTAAGCCCCGTCAAACATATTACGTTGATGACCACACAGTGGAATGAAGAGCGACAAAAGACTGGAGGTGGAGGAAGTGACTGCTCAGTCGGCCACCGCGCTTATGACAGGAAACAACTTATAGTGCTGAGTAAGGTCAAAAACAAAGATATTGATCAGAGTAATATACTTCCTACTATCATATAATCATGGGACTTTGCAAAAATGGGCAACATTTGGCGAGACTCATTCCCTGACAGGAAGGCAGATAAGTTAACATCAGACTGCAAACTGACTGAGAAAACACACCCTGCACACTTGATGGATTTGGATGGCACATATTCATATTTCTAGCTATGACCTCCAGAATAAAGAGGAGAGAGAGCAGATTATAATTAAATTAATGACCGACACCCATGAAGTGATGTATGAGTGTATGCACAGTAAAGAGGTGAGACGCTTGGTGCATTCAATCAATCTAAAGTTATTGTTTAGTTATGCAAATGGCCCAGGGGGTGGGGTGACCTCAGCCTGCCTGAAATATACAGGAGAGTTTTGAGCCGGGACTAAAATTTGAAGCGAATGTCGTCGTCCTCACTTCATCTGCCATTCCTCAGACCGAGCTCCATGTTATTCTACTGTGTTCCGTTAAACCGTCACACCTCCGCTCCCAGGTTTGACTAGTGTTTCGATACTGAACTCCCTATTGACCAGCGTCCAGTATTGACCACCATGACCGTCTGCTGTCTTCCACTCCCTGTCAGACGCCAATGACCTTTGTAGGATGAATCGGCGCACGCGGCGGGGGAGCGCGCTTGTCGATGGGACGGGAGGTCTAAACCTGATGATTAACCACACGGGCGTCTCGGCACCCTGCAGGACACCAGCGCATGCAGAATACCATCAACGTCAATATCACGCACCCTGGGAACATTAAAACATTAAAAGATTAAGTGTCACATCCGAAGCTCAGAGAACCTCAAAGTAACAACAGATTGTTACTTTTGCTAATTTTCTTTTCTGCCTCACGTCCAGTTAAATCTGTAAAAGAACCAGAGGTCAGTGACAACACAGAGAAATACTTGGACATTAGAAATATCATCCGCATCTGTCCAAGTCTCCTCCTTTTTCCTGCCATTCTCCTCTTCTTTTTTTGGGGGGGGGACGTGTTTGACAATGCAGACAGACTATGCTTCGGACAGGCTGAAGATGGACGAGATCCTGTTTTCAGTGCCGTGGGGATCTGCTCTCACTGACACGGGTGGAGGAGAGGTGAATCAGCAGGTTTCCACTGTGCGCACTGAATATGGGTGGAGGACGCAGAGTTTCATCACAATATTCACATCTGAGAGTGTGCCGTTTGTTCCCTTCACATGCTTTTAACAGGGTCTATGTAGGACTTCTAACTTTTCGTTTGCTTTTACTATAATCCAGTTTACATGGATTGTTTCAACGGTTAAAATACAGGCATTTTTTTAACCAACAAGACAGTTAAAATCAATTGATCCTCTTTAATGTTCTGAACTTACACCCACCAGGCTACCTCAAAAACCATCTGCTGCAACTTTCATTATTATTGCCAGACTGAAAATAACAGCTGTAAGATGACTTCTTGTTGAAACAAGAGCAGCTGTGGCAATTGATGGCTTTGTACATGAGCCAACCCGATTTTTCAATTTACAGATTAGTGAAGGGAAACCAGATCATTGAGTTTGACAAATTGCATATTTAATCAGTTTGTAAAAAGGCTTTTAAAAGATGGAATATGTTCATGTTGTAGTCCCATTCGTCCACTGGGAGGCAGCAGTGAATCGTTTCCCCTCCGTTTCAGCACTTTCAAGTGTCACAATGTGAAGCTGGTGATTCATTTTGTGGACTGAATGAATGAACGGTGAATGAACTCACTAATCAAGCTGTAATCGGCTTGTTAACCTGGTCATTTTCACATGATGTTCTTTTAAACAACTAATTTTCACACCTGGTTCTGTTTCACATCTTAGGAATTATTGAGCTTTACCCAATAGCTGTGGTCATCTTGGTTACCCGACCAGGCACACGATCACATTTGTAAAAGTTAGATTTATTTCATTCCATTTTACAGGTTCAATTTAAGTTTACTTCTGCTGCGCCATGAAAAGAACAAACATAAAACAAGCTCTCCCGTTTGAGGAGTTAGGTTAAATATAGTGGTGTCAAATGGCTTCATAGTTTCACAACATCTTGTTTAAGTCAGATTCTTCTTGGCAATGTATATGGAACACACTTTAGTTTCATATCTCCTTCACACTGATATTTCAATCCACACAATCTTGCTGTTCTGAACTGTCTAACTTAAATGATTACAGCTCCTCTCAGCATGACAACAAAGACATAACTTTAGCTTGAAGCTCGGATAACACAGTCCGTGTCTACATTTCATGATTACAGATCAGATGAAGGTCATGCTGTGTGGGAAGTGGCAGAGTTCAGGGCAACACCTTCTTTTTTTACCATTTGTACCGTCATGGAAGGATAGATTAGTGGAAAACCAGGTCTCAAATGTTGAGGCCACCCGTTTAATGAATATTACAATTGGTTTTCAGTTCTAAGCATAAGACATGAGACCATTTGTCTTGAAAATAAAAGATCTTGTTAGAGTTCTTGTGGTGTAATCTGTGTGCGTGTGTCATAATATAAAATATGTCCAATACCAGCTTTCAACATACATGTTGTGCTTTATGAACAGCAGTGAATCAACAAAAGAGCAAAATCAAACAATGAATACAGTTCATTATATTGTTCACATGCAGCATCACGTCCGGTGGTTTCCTCAGATTATCTGAGATTACCACGAGGCGCTGTTCCACACGGCCACCTTGACGGGGCAGATTTTCAGAGGCTTGGGGTTGTTGCTGTTGATGTTTGCTCCGGGGCAGAAGAAGGGGAACATCTTCTCAGTGAAGAAGTCGGTGAACGTGTAGACGGGCGTCATGCTGACGGGGTTGGAGAAGACCACCTCTCCGGCTTCGTAGTCCAGCTGCACCCGGACCCGCGTCAGCTCCCCTTGCAGACGCAGCGGCGTGCTCGGCCTCGTCATGGCGGAGTACTCGCCTTCGTAGCGCGAGATCATCCAAAAGCCGCCCTCGGGACAGCCCGAGATGCGGCCTTTCCTGTCGATGGATCCCTTGACGACGCCCAGCATCCAGTCCACCTTGTCGCCCACTTCCACCTCCCAGGCGTGGCGCCCTGAGGTGAAGCCCTCCGAACCCAGCACGAACACAAAGTGGCCGAAGCGTTCGGGATTGGCCGGGAGCTGCTGCAGGGAGCCACTGTTGGCCACTCTGGTGAGGTCCGAGGAGAGGGACAGCCAGGAGTAGGCCGTGTTTGGGTCCAGAGTGATGGGAGCTGAGCGGAGAGACGAAAACTCAAAGGGTTCAAACGAAACTCACACTAATTTAATGATCAAAAACATACAGACTTCAGTGCATTAATTCCATTCTAAAATTAGTCTTTACCAAAACTGTACATCAATTGTGCCTATTTACCAAAAGATCAACCTTATTTTAATAGGTTGTATTTAGAATTGTCTTATTTAGATATCAATATAACATTTCTGCATCCAATTGATTAGATGCTGATACATCATGAATATCATCAATCTCTAAAAACAGAATAAGAAGAGCTGAACGTATAGCCAATAATACAATCCTTGTAGAGGTATTGCACTCTCCAATTATAAACTCACATAGGGACAAACAAGCTTTTTGGAGCCTTGCTGGGGGGGAAACTCCACCTCAATCTATCACACACACTCCTGCAGTATTACAACACACTGATATCTTTGACTTGTAGAGTATGGTGAATAGTAAGAGTCCCAAGAAGATTGAATACATCCAAAAAGATCAAAACAATATGAGGACAACATATTGACAAGATGACTTTAAATCAGATTGGTTTAAGTCACGTATTTCCTTTTCTACATTTTTGACTGTGTTTTAACTGTAACTTCTATTCATGGCTATTGTGTCGCAGTGTTTGCAAGTATATATTGCTGTGATATAATGCAAGACACATTTACTGTAGTTACCTGAGGAAACATAGTAAATCACTACAGGTTTTAGTGCAGCTTTTCAGAAACTAATAAAAATATTTTCTGTATCTGAAGTAACTGATTTATTTTACATTGGCGGGAGTTTCATAATCTTTAGAGATGTATTTTATTTTTACAAGAAAGTGAGGAAAGCTGTGGCCCAGAATATCAGTGCTTTGAATCTCAATGCACATTTGAGTTTTTTCAACCTATTTTACAGCAACGTGGTATGACATGCACCTGAAATTGTAACAAAAATTTGAGATTCAAATGCTCCTCTCAAGCACAATTTAAAAATAAATCAAAAATCCCACCGAGCAGAAGGAATTATTTTTGAATGAATAACATCTGCTCCAGAGCAACCAAACTGGTTTTCACCAAAAAAACAAAAAAACAACCGATGTTTAAAGGTTGAAGTGCTTACTGTACTGAACCAGCTCTACCATCTTCTCCCACACATGGTACTTTAGGGAACTGACGTGTTTGGACACGTTTATGAGAGCACCAGACACTTTTTCTGGATTCTTCTCTGGGATCTGTGCTCTGTCACAGGAAAGCAAACGGGAATCAACCAACACTGACCATCTCATGAACAGAAACCGTGAAGAGTGGGTATTGACCCTACCTTTTCTTAGTGTTGGCATAATTCTGAAACGATGAAACAAAGACTTTAAAAAAAAAACCCACTATCAGATGAATCCAGAGAAAGACTGAATGAAAAGATTTAATAAAAAATCTACTTACCTTCAGGAAAACGGCATCACTGGATGCAATCTCGTTCTCGATGGCAATGACGGCATGAGAGAATGTGAGGATATCTCTGGTGATGCTATCAGATTTCTTCTTCATCAGCTCTTTCTTCTCCTCGTCCTCCTCCTTCAAGGCCGCCAGACGAGTGGCTTCCTCTTTCTGCAGGAACTCTCGAAGCTCCTCGAACTCCCCTCTGATCAGCTTCTCAGTGGCCTGAGTCTGGTTCTGACACACAAACCAGGACAAGGCAATATTGGAAAAGCACCGAATAAACTCTGTTCTTGTAATCTCATTCTATTTTGCCACATTTATGATCAATCCCATCCGTTATATAAGCAGCCTTGGCCTGTTTTAATTGTAATCTGAAGGACAGGACCAGCAAGTTCCTCACAAATGAGCTTTGATAAATATGCAAATGATTCATCAGTCTTCAGTCTTTCACCAATAGAAGCCCTGAGTCTGTGAAGCACTGCAAAACTTTCCTCAGCTTAATTAAAATGAAGCTCGCCATAAACAGTACTTTTGGAGCCAAAGAGGAAAGATTAAAAGTTAATACTATTCTTCAGTGTGTGAGATTAAAAAGCAGTAATGTATTCAGAAATCTTGGCGTGATCATGGACTCTGACCCGAGTTTGACCAGTGATAACAAAATATTCCCAAAAGCAGCTTATTATCACCTAAATAACAGAGCGAGGGTTTAATGCTGTCTCAGCAGAATTTGGAGGTTATTCTATTTATCTGTATTCGGTCGTCACAAATGGAGAAAATGGAGCATGTCAGTGCAGTTCCGAGCCTTCGCACTGGCTTCCTGTCATACAAAGAAGAGATTTCAAAATATTCAACCAAAACACATCTCAGCTCTTCGGTTATGAACCACCCCGACTCCTCAGGTCATTTCAGATCAGATCTGCTTTTATGTTCCAAGAGGACCAAACATGCAGGAGCTGCTTTTAGTTTGGAAACAGAATGAGTTCCTTTAAAACGAAGCTGACGACGCGTTTACTGCTGCCTTTCAATGAGGAAAATATGTATTCTACATTGCACTCTATATTAAACTCTCAGACCTTTAAGCACTTATTTTGAACGTTTTAATTGCTTTGATGATTTTTGTCTCAACCCATTTTCTTTCTTCTGTACTCTTCGGGCTTTCATGTGTTTATCTTTCCTCATTCACATTTCTTTTGTTCTTACCAAATATGCACATTTGTTATTGTGCTTTACAAATAAAGCTGCTTTCCCTTGCGTGTAGAGATCCTCAATTAAATCTCTTGATGCTCAAACTGAACAAGACGGTAATCCAATCAGGAATCATTTGTCATATTGTGCAGTCATGGATTTTTTGATGTTTTTTTTTTTTTCTTCTAACACCCGGGCTGACTTGTTTACACACCAACAGCGAGTGGCTCAGTCTCGGTCACAGTCACGTCAGCAGTCATGCCGGTCCTCTTGTGTTTGGTGGATCTGTGTTTATTGATACCTTGATGTGCACAGTTGTGTCATCACACTCTTGCTTGGCTTCATACAGGCACCGCAGGTTTTTCTTCAAAGGAGTCAGCTCTTTCTTCAGCGCCGCCTGAGGAGTGAAGGGCGGTGGACAAACTGTCAGAGCATCAACATCTCAGGTCGCGACTCCGACGCCGACTGCTTTACCTGGAAAAATGCGTTTAAACGCTCTAACTTTGCAGGACTGCTGCAGTGCGGACGTCAGTGAGGTTTCTCTAGAGTTTCAAACCAGTTATTCATCCATCTTCAATACTGCTTTTATGCAAAGCTGGAGCTGGTTGCAGCGGACTAAAGGTGAAGAGAGGTTTCACCTGGGGCCGGTTGCCAGGTCGTCACAGGACAAACACACATTCACACTCTCAACACGCACGATGTTGGACTGTGGAAGGAAACCAGAGCACCTGGAAAACTCCTACATACGCAAAGGGAGAACATTGAATTTCCACACAGAAAGTTCAAACTGGGACATCACCAGTCACGACACTAATGTCGTGACTGGTGACCCCCCCCCCCCCCCCCAACGGCTTAATGAGAGTTCCCACGTTTCTCTCTCGTCAAACCTTGTGTTAAAACATGAGAGATGAATAGGAAAACGTTACCTTGAGGTCTTGGGCTCCTTCCTCCAGCGGACACACTCGGTGTCCCTGGTGTTTCTTGGACGTGTGACACACGCAGCAGAGGACTTCAAAATCATCCACACAGAAAAGCTTGAGCGCTTCCCCGTGCATGACGCATTTATCCTCGACTATCCCGGCTTCCTCTGCCGCCCCCACCGCCCCGGCCCCAGCCCCGGTCGTCCTGCGCTCCTGCTCCCTCAGGAAGGTGTCGGCCACATTCTTGAGGGCCAGGCTGACCGTGGGCTCCGTCAGGGAGCATTTCCTCCTGCAGATTGGACACTCGCGCCGGGCCTTCTTCTTGTTCCAGAACTGCTGCAGGCAGGCCCGGCAGAAGCTGTGGCTGCACTTCAGCACCACGGGCTCCCTGAAGATCTCGCAGCAGACGGGACACGACAGCTCCTCTTCCAGCATGGAGCCCGAGCGCGAGGAGACGGCCCGCGGCCGCAGGAGAGACGCCGCCTTGGGCGTCTGGAAGAAGGAGAGTTTCCCGGGCTGGGAGGAAGCTCGTGGGCGCGACGCCATGTTGGTGCTCCCGTTCACGTGGAGCCCCGTGGCCCGAAGGTTCGACGAGTCGGTTTCGGAGGGACAAGTGTCCTGCAGCGAGTCCACAGAGGGCTCTGGACACGCCGTCTCGGCAAGCAGGGGTAGAGAAAAACAGGGACTTGAAGAACTGGTTTACTTTACTTCTAGTAAATAAAGGACATGTCATCATCCCCCATCTGTCAGCTTCGCAAGACCATCGAGGAAACGGGTACACTTGCGTTGCTTTAAAGTATAAAGAAAAACAACTTTTGAATCTCTTGTATATCTGACTTGTCTGAGGCCTGTAAGTGACCCTGGTGAACTGGCCAGACACTATCATGTGTAACAGAGGGCGATCTTATTACATTACCTCTGACGGCCTGTTGATACTCAGTGATTTCACCATCTAGTTAGAACTCATCTATATTTCAAGAGGCATGTGAGAGAGAGAAAAAAAAAAAAAACCCACAAGCACAACTTTGGAAAACATTGTTTCTAACAACCTGATCTGAATGCAGAGTTTCAAATATTACCCAAGTCTGTGTGTCTGCAGGGTTTCAAATGTATCCCGATTTTGTTTAGTAAAAACAAACAGAAGCCACTGTGGATGTTATTGCATTATATTTGGACGTTGACAGTGTAATACAAAGCCATCAAAATACTGTATTCTTCATAGTGTTAGTGTTCTAGCAGTGGTGTCATTACATAAGCCATTTAGATATTCATGACCTCTGAAGAACGAAACAAAACTACAAAACAGCTTCATACATTTGGATAAATTCACGAGGTCAGCCCCAGATCATTTAAGACTTGAACTGAGTAGTTGGTGCAGCATTTTCCAACTTTTATTCCTTTCCATGATCAACACAAGCACGATGAAAATCATTGGGGTTCAGTTGGCTCCAGAGACTTCAGTTCAACGATACGCACCTGAACATAGACCTCAAACAAAAAGTAGAAAATGTCCAAAGCAATTAAAAGAAATGAAGGCATGTTCTCTCACACAGATCCCCCCCCCCCCCCGAACCATTTCATCTCATTACTCGTCCCTCTTTAATACTGCTCTACGTAATAAAGTAGTTGCAACACAGGTAAATTAATTTGTCTGTTATACGAACATTGTTTGAAAATAGACGTCACATCACCTCATATAAAAGCACTAACTATTTAAAAAAAAAAAAAAAAAAAAAAAAAAAAAGTCAACACGATCCACAAACCCAGGAGGGAATCTGCTTTTCATTCTCGTAACACCATCCAATAAAATTAACACTGATTTCCTTTAACACTGTCGAACGTATGAAACGGGGAAATGTGCTTCTCGCTACGGTTAAACGCCATTACACCGCGGAGTGTTAACAGTGAACAACCTACACAGATTCTTTTTAGTCAAGAGCTACAGTTTACGACGATCCCTCAGGAAATAACCTCTTCTCTCTCTCTCTTTTTTTTTTAATAACTAAAATAAACTAAAAAAAATATATATAATTACCCCCAGCAGAATTCATCATGGAGAAATAATGTAACAGCACATGCTTGTACAAATGACCCATCACAGTAACATCAAGTGGTTCAGGACGACACTGAACTGCAGGGAGTTCGCTGCTTTGTACTGTGCAATCTGTTCACTTCTCTGGTTGGTTTACAGCGCAGTGCAACACAGTGCAGTGTGGAAATGGAAGCCGCCCGTTACGCTAAATAACAAAGATCTACTTTGTGTTTGCAGTAGTATTGAACTCCTCCCATGTCGTAAACCTTTGCGGTCTTCATTCCACTGCCAGCCACGACGACGACGACGACGACGACATGCAGGTCGATGTGATGCGGTCAAAAGGGGGGAGAAAAAAAAAAAAAAAAGCTCGTCGGCGTGCTTGGAGTTCCTGGAAAAAGCTGGAAGACAAATAAAAGCACTTGGGAAGTCATCACAGTCACCTTCCTCTTCAATTAAGTGGATAATCCTCTTTGTCAAGGCCAAGTCTCCCACAAAGGTACAAAGTCACAAAAATAGAAAGAGTATACACAAGCAGAACAAAAAAAGAAAAAAAAACTAATGCGTGATGGTAGTGTTGTGTTTCCTAGTAGTGCTGAACATGGAGGGTGCGACACACAGGCGGCTCCTTCTGCTCCAGTAGTTCATGTGGTTACACTCGCCCGACTTTTGCGTCGCCGATGGCACCCCAGACGTCAAAAACAAACTCGTCGGGGAACGCAAAGTCTCCCAAAGTTTCATCCAGAGCCTCCGCAAACTCGTCGGGGTTCTTTTTGTCCTTTCCCAACTCCACCATGGTAGCAGCTGAAACGCAGGGGGGGGGGGTCAGTCAAACTGAGAGTCACACATCAAACAGAACCCAAGTCAATGAACACAGACGTACCAAGCTCACTGTCTCTGATGCCCATGTAGCTCTCAAGCAAGTCGTCCACCTTCTCAATGGCCTTTTCTTCAAATGCAGAAGGCTGAAGAGACAAACTGGATTAATTGTCTTCCACAACATAGAGACAGACGTTGGGGGGGGGGAAATAAATAAATAAATAAACAAACTCACCAGTTCCTCCACAGTGGCTGGACCTTTGGAGCGCAGGCGGAGGGTTCCCCTGCCGGTACCCAGCTGAATCCCTGATGCCGACCGAGACCCTCCAGACCTCTGACTGATCATATCTGCAGAACAAGACTTCAAAGTTCTAATTGACCAGCTCAAGATCACATCCCATCACATTTCTAAATGCCTCCACCTCAGCTGTGAGTCAGTAAACAGGTTTGTTTGGTCATGTACCGACAACAACACCAACTTCAGTGAATCACAGATGTTCTTTTTTTCTTATTATCTATCAATCTCAACTCCACAACTGAAACCAAGACAGGGTGTGAAGGACATGTGAAACTGGGACAATCCGCAGTGCTAAGCGCCAGCAGGCAAAAGGTCTATGGCCACAATAGATGGTTGTAGAAGTTCTGAGAGAGCAGAGTCTGTAAAGTACGTACAGTCTGATGAGCTACAACCACATCAGACACACTAAAATCATTCCGCCTTGAGCTCCAAACCCACCAAAGGCTTTGAGAGGCTCCACCAGCTTGATGGTGAAATCCTTCCCCTTGGGCAGCTCCTTCAGCATCTTGGCTACTTCATAGTGTCGACAGCCAATGAGGCGATGGCCATTAATTGACTCGATCATATCCCCCACATTGATGACCTGGATCTGATGGATGACGCTCCCCTCGCGGATCCTCTAGTAAATGGAGAAAGAAAAAGGAAAGAATAAAATTCCACCCCCCCCAAAAAACAACAACACTTAACCTAAATCGAATCACTTGTCATCCCCAGAAACTATTCCGGGTCACATCGCAGCCTGTGGATGCTTCAGTCAATAGAAGAGCATTATCTTGTCCATCCTGCCACTCCTCACCTTGATGAAAGCGTAGCCGGCGCCATTATCGGTGATCGTCAAACCTAGTGCATCCTCCCCTTTGTAGATTTCTATTTCTTTTTTCTGGCCTTTGATGTGGGCGAAAATAAAGTCCTCCAGCCCGATTTGACCTCCCAACAGTTTGTCCATGTCCACCTTGTGTGTGTTCAGAGTACAAAACATCACCTGTGAAGAAACACAGACATCTAGTTTACACTCGACCTCAGCGTCTACATCCGGCCATACATCACCAGCAGTGAGGTGCCTCACCTCTGCTGGAGGTATCCCAAAAGCCTCGCCAATCTTGGCGTAGAGCTCCCGCACGTTACTGAAGCCCTCGATGCGGCCCGTGGGGCTGCCGTGGGCGAGCTGGGTGTGGAAGATGAGGCGAGGTCGCATGCTGTTGGGCGGAGGGGGCAGACCTTCGGAGGCGGCGCCGTCTCCCATCCCGACGCCGCCTCCATCCAGGCCCGCCACATTGAGACCTGCGCGGATGGGTTCCGCTTCCTCGTTCTCCACCAGTGGGGACGCCTTCTTCCTTCTTCCCAACCCCAGAGGCATAGTAATCCAAGGAAAGGTGGGTGCAGAGGAGGAGGCTGCTCAGGGGTAGGGGGGTGGGGATGTTATGCTACAATCCAGACCAACATACACCTGCTGAGCTGAATCAGCTGCAGGCCTGTGAGAGGCAGTACTGTCCTCTGGACCAGCGTGGAGGCCGTATTACCCAGGCACAGTGTGGATCTGGAGGTGTGCACATGAGAGCAGCTCACATCGCTCAGCTGTGGAGTCCTCCAGCATGCAGAGGGAGCTGGAAGAACACACACGATCGCTCAATATATCACGTTTAGCAAGGTAATCATTTCACATCACGGCTTTTAGGTGTGTTGGTAAGCTCCATCATGCACTAAATCCAACTTAACTTTAACTCCAAGTTGTGATTTGGACACTGTGTTTTCAATTGAGCCAAAACAGCTGCTAGCTTCTTCACTTCTGACAACTACCCGGCTGATCTCTATTTAGAAACTAAAACAGTGAAAGGTAAAAACTCTAGTCAATTAGTTAATTATTGAGATGTTTAGGTTTTTTAAAAAACGCGCAAAGAAACTTGTAAACATGACAGTCGTTCTTACCGGAGAAGCACTTTTAGCCAACTGTCGCTAGCTCTTTCCTGCTAGCCTAGCCTGCTCGCGCTGCTGCTTGTTTCAGCTGTTAGAAAACACAACCAGGCGGCTTCAGGGGGAAGTCTGGTGTCTTTAAAGTACTCGTCCTCCGCCCCGGAAAGGTTGACTTGGCTCAGTGTGGCTGGCAGCAGGTGAACCGGGGTGTGTGTGTGTGTGTGTCGGTGTATGGTGCTGGAGAATTAGCTTTGTGCCAGCCCAGCAGGGGTGGAACGATGATGCCTTCAGGGCTACTCGTAAACCCCAGCTCCCAATGGAGCGCACACTGAACACATTTAAGTAATAGGACGCTACTGTGGACGTGATTTTAAATTCCCTGACGCTTCAAATGCTCGAATTAAGTGTGCATATCAGTAGCACTTAAAACATTGCTGCACGCTTTATTTTATTGCTATATGTCGATATTTAATATCATACACTTCATACACTTTCCCTCTGGTGGTTCTAGAGCGTAACTACACCTGTCTGTAAGTAGAATTTTAATTATTCTACTTTGTTCCTTTTTACTTACTCTAAAGACTGGTCCACGTCGAGAGTTCGTTTTTTTCTCTTTGTTTTCATTATCAGTGTGCATACTGTATGGATACTCATACTGGAAACCAGTAACTAAGGACTTGGTGCATTTTACAATTCTCTTTGAAGGCAAGACAACTTGTTTCACAAGATTGGGCCATCTAGTGGTCACTTGGCCTCACTACAACACAATGAGACCCAACATGACGCAAAAGTGGATGGAGAGTTTTTCTGATTCCTGCAGGGCGTTTTCCATGTTGATATGACGACAAGACAGCAGAAAAGACACAGGTTCATCCAAAAAACATAGATAAGACATAGTACAGGTGATGAATTTAGATTAGCTGAGGGCATAAATGGCAGTGCACGTGTGTCTCTCTTTGGATAGGTGGTTTGTCCAGGGTGCATCTTTCATGTAAAAGGTGTGTCAGACAGCAACAGCTCATCCAGAGACCTCACCCACACAAAGAGGGTGGAGTACATACACCTGAGCTTCGATCTCTGCACTGACTGCCTGTGTATCAAAGGATTGGCTTTAAATTCTGACTTCTTGTTTAAAACTCTTTGAATGCTCTTGGGCTTAAGTACAACTCAGATATACTTGGAGAATATGAAACATCCAGATCCCCGAGGACCTCAGGAAGACGTTCACTAAAGTGGTCCCAGTCAGAAGAAACAAGGTGCAGCAGCTTTTAGTTCCTATAAGCTCCTTACCTGTGGAACAACCTTCCTGCTGACACACTCACTGCTTTTCAATCAGACCTTAAAACAGTATTATTTCTTTCCAATAAACAATGGATTTTGTATATTTTTTACCATAATCCAAATAGTTGTTACTTTATTCTGTTTTTTAATGCTTTTCTTAATCGCCTCATTTTTGATGGGTTTGCTTCATAAAGCACTGTGAACTGCCTGTCTGAATAAAACATTCATGAGTCACTGTTTTTATTTGCCCACAAATGCCAAAGTAGTCTGGTTATCCTGAACTCCTGGCTTTTTAAGAAGCAGTAAATGGAGTGATATTTTCAAAATCCACTTTATGCTCTCCGAGCCATTAGGATTCCTACCACATTCTGGATGTTATACAAGCGGGAAAATAAAGTAAAAGCGCCCTTTGAAATGAAAAGACTGAGTCATAATTGATGTGGTATTGGACAGTTTCTTTAATGTGGAAATGCAGAAAAAAAAAAAAAAAAACATCACAGCATATTTAAAAAAAATGTCCATCCTGTTATCAGATCATAAAAGCTTTGTTGTTAAAAATCAGAGTGAGTTGAATGCCAACCTGAGGAATCGGAGGAGACGAAGATGTAAAACAATAACATGCTTCCTATAAAAAAGGAAACTACTTAAGCAGCTTTCGGAATTCAGAAATAAAGTTAAATTAAGAGATGACACATCTCTACATTCAAGTTCAACCACACGTTTGTGTCAGAAACAAATACGACGGTCGATGAGGACGCTTGCTCACCCTCTGACTGTCACGTCGACACTGAAAAATCCTGTAAAAATGTGCAAAATAAACAAAAAGTCTGCGGTCGGCAAACGCGAAGAGGCGTCGTACAGCTTCACCTGATGGTCCAATAACATGGCAGCCATTTTTGAGGTCATCAGGGCCGAACACACAACGAGGCTTCCACACTACAGTGATTCAAATCTTTACTATTGGTCTTTCGGCACGTTTCTTTGGCTCGCGTCACTGACAAGCTTTTACCGATTTAAACCATTAAAGTATCAAAACGTGCAGCTTTATCATTCACATAAGAAAGATTTGAAAAACTATACTGCCTTCGCTATTCACATGAATTATATTGGCACTGCCACACCTTCATATGCCTTGATGTAGGTTTTTATTTGGTTTTAGGTCAAATGCTGCTTTCCTCGTGTGCGTTCACGTTTCCTCTTCCTGTTGCACTGGTCACAATATGCCTGATGTGTCCAAGCTTAGCAGACACATCACATTTGCTTTATTGTTGTTGTTTTTTTTAAACACAAACTAATGTATGACTGAGTCACTTCACATATGTCACACGGAAAGGTTACTTTTTACATCGTACTTGGTGACCGTGCAAGTGGGAATTCTCCAGCTGCCCGTGAGGTTGGAGCACTAAAAATCAGTAGAAATGAAAATTTTTAAAAAAAAGTTACTTCACAACACTGAAAAAAAGAAAATGTCTGCTACAGTCGCGAGTCGATACCCCCCCGAGGTTCCACAGTGTTTAAGCCTTAACTGTCTGACTAATGTGATTCTAGCTACATTCACGCATGCATCAGGGCACCTGAGGTATTGTTAAGTGGCTGGCTGCTGTGTTGCCTTAAAGCACTACCTGCAAACATCTGCTGCGAATCCAAATCCTCCGGTGAGTGCCGTTTGATTTACTGTCAACTCTCTCTGCGGTGGTTTGTCTTTCTCCTACGCTCCCGGCGGGAAAGTGACAGATTTCCTGAACTGCCCTGATTTTGACTGTCTGAAGGCGGAAGACCCCTGAAACCCGCAGCTGCCCTGAGCCGGACCCATCTGCGCCAGAAGATTACTGGAAATGTTTGAATTTTGCGACGTCGGGGATGAAACGTCAGTCCTTCAAGCTTCACGGCGGGAGGATTTGCTTGAGCGCGTCGCGCGAGCTTTGGCCCAGCTTGTCGGGAAACTTGACGGTGAAGTCCAGAATCATGTCGCCTCTCTTCTCGGGACACTTGGACAGAGGCAGCCCTTCCCCCGCGATGCGCTTCTTCGTCCCGGGTTTGACCACGTCTGCCGAGGCCACGGTGATGGTTCGCCCATCCAGCGTGGGAGCGTTGACTGTACAGCCACACAACGCCTGAAGACAGATGGGAGAAAAAAAAACCCCCAACAAAACAGTCAAGGACTAAAACATTTGGTTTCACGTCAAATCTGTAAAATCACACGACTTGCGTTCGCTCACCTCTCGAAGTGAGATTTTTGCAGGGTAAACTATGTCCGATCCCTCCCTCCTGAACAGCGGGTGGGGTTTGTCCTTCACCACAAACACGACGTCTGCGGGAATGTTGCTGGGAGTTTCGTCCCCCTCCCGGGGGAAGGTGATCTTCGTCCCTTCCTTCCAGCCGCGCTTGATGTCGACTGTGAGGATCTTGTCTTCGCTGCGCACGGTGCGGCCGTCGGGGTTCAGCCTCTTGCGAGAAATCTTCATCTTCTTCGTGCAGCCGGCGAACACCTCCTCCAGGCTCACCTTCAGCTCGTGCACCACCGGCGGGTCCTTCTTCCGCTCGCGGGCTCTGTGCGGGCCCCCCGGGCGGGACTTGAACGGTCTGTGAAAGCCCCCCATGCCGCCCATCCTTCCCATGTTGAACGCCGTGAAGGGGTCGTGGATGTCCATGTCGTCCTCCCCGTTCTGCGAGAAGAAGTGATCGAACGGGCTGCGGCCGCCAAAGAACTCTGTAAAGATTGCATGAGGGTCTCCTTGGAAGGTGTAGTTGTAGCTTGGACCGCCGTGTCCCCCGCCGCCACCGTCGGCGGAGCCTTTTAGTCCTGTCGGACGAGAGGAAAAAAAAATAAACATGGGACACATTCAGGGAGATCTGTCTGAGGAAATCTCACAGAACACCATGGAGAAAATGCCAACTCCACATGGAAAGCCTCTGTGTGGACTTTAACAGTGTCATGTGATCAATTTCAGTCTGGAAATGAGTAAATATATGCCTTTTTTTAAATTAATTTCAAGATTGTAATTAAAGACAAAATAATATTAAGACAGTTTACCGCCATTAAAATGTATATAACCTTTAAAAATCCATTAAAGTGACAATCAAACCATTAAATACCTGCAGGGCAAGAAATCAGCAAGCTGCTCGTCATTAAAGTCCCTATAATCTATTACTTTAAAATATAATGCCTTCAAAAAGTTAGTTGTCTTTTTTTAATTAAGAAAATGAGCATTACAGTTAACAGGACCGATGTTCTTTGCATTCAGGTAAAATGATTATTATATCCCAGACCGCTTTAACAGACTGACATAAAATACAAGATCTGGTTCTTTCCAGCAGGTTCCACAGCTGCATCTATTATGTGTGTGTGTGTGTGTGTGTGTGTGTGTGTGTGTGTGTGTGTGTGTGTGTGTGTGTGTGTGTGTGTGTGTGTGTGTGTGTGTGTGTGTGTGTGTGTGTGTGTGTGTGTGTGTGTGTGTGTGTGTGTGTAAAATCAATTACTGTTAATAGATCAACGTTGAGCAGTGTTAAAATAACCAGGCTGCTCCAGGGTGATGCTGCTGAGGCCACATGTCATGGTGGGAGTGTGCCGTGCAGCGCTACCTTCTTCCCCGAAGCGATCATAGATGTCCTTCTTCTTGGCGTCACTGAGGACGTCGTAGGCTTCCGCGATCTCCTTGAATTTGTCTTCGGCTCCGGCGGACTTGTTCTTGTCCGGGTGGAAGCGCAGGGCCTGCTTTCTGTACGCCTTCTTGATCTCATCCTCCGAGGCGCCCCTGGAGAGACCCAGCACTTTGTAGTAATCTTTGCCCATCGCAGTGACCGCTCCGCTCCGGCGTCTTCCTCTGCCTCATAAACACACAACCGGAGCGCGACGTTCAGCTACGGACTTGCATGTCCTCCCCTCGTCCGTCCCTCCGTCCGTCCGTCTCACGGTGTCCGTGGGTCGGTGGAACCGCCGCAGCTGTCACACCGCAGCGGACAAATAGCTTAGCTTGCTCCCCGCTGTCAAGGTTGTCCTCAGAGTCTGCTCCCTTTACGAGACGGGTGGGTGGGAAAATAAATGTCCCGTAAATTAAACAAGCATGGTGTAAAACAACGTGCAGCCGAGAGGAGCGGTAGAATGCAGGCAGTGAGCCGTTACCTCACCGGGGGACCGGGGGAGCCGCGCCGGAGAAACTTCTGGAAGCTGCTGATGTTCGTCATCACCGCCGCGCCAAGAGCGCGCTCCCACCCGAGACCGTTCAGCCCGAGCAAAGAGTACTCCCCCCAAGCCAAGAGCGTTCACCCCCACGCGTTACGGGAAGGCGCTTTAATCACCGTAAACACTAACAAACACGCACAAACACTTCACACGAGATATATTTTTGTTAATTATAATTGGCAAATATTCCTTTAAAAGAATTGTCTCGCTTACTCAAACTGTTTGAGTTTTAAGACGCACTAATACCCGTTACAGCGCGTTTTAACGTATTGCGCATGCGCACAAGCTTGACTCCGAGGGCTCGACATAAAAACCAAAAGCAGTAAAATACCCGGATGAATACACAAACATTGTGAAAAGGCATAAAATAATTCATTATTAAATCCTGAAATTGTAAGGTTTTGAACTGTTATTCATACTCTAGTCTTATAATATTATTTTTTATCATAAATCTAGTCTATTGATTATTGTTTGTTTTTTTTATTTATCTATTTGTTAGTTTGTCTTTTTCAAACTAAAATTACAGAATGCGTTTATAGCGAAAACGAAAGAACCACCAGGTGGCCAATTAAAAAATATAGTCATTCTAATCTATCACTTAATAAAATCCACAAACAGGTGAAGAGTTGACCTGAAGCTCCGATATGCTATAATGTGGGAAAATACTTTTGAGTATGATGTACATGCATTTCAATAGTGTAAAGATTCATTGTGCTTACATTCATGATGACATAACTAGCTGTTTGAATCACCTGTGCACATGAAAAGAAGCTCCTCTTATGTTGACGTATGTCAAAAGTTTCACTGGTTACACAGTGCTCTTTGGTGCCTACCAGAGGCAACCAGTGGAAATCAATTACATACCAAGCTGGAGGGGTCACCAGTGACAGTCCTGCACACTGCCTGGCTGTGGAGGTGAACCAGTAATATTCTCATTAATCCACACCTCATGCTTTTACACTTGCACCAAACAAATCAAGTGCTTTCTGACACAGTCTATACAAAAACCAGAAATGTTGATAATTTACACGAAATTAAGCCGCAAAATCCCCTTGTTGCAACCTTTACTGGCTACGCTGTGCGCTGAGTGTTTGAGAGGGCGTCAGTTAGGCCGATAAAGTTACAATACATGAATTTGTATGAGAACGATAATGTGACATCCTAAATGATTGAAAATACAAATGCAAGATTCAATTGATGTGCTCAAGACTGAATGGAGATAAATAACCTGTCCAGCTGCCCACTGTGACGGCCAGTGCTAAAGGTCACATTACATCAGATCATGCTTCAAGTGTTATCATCTTTCAAGAAGAAACAGGTTCATTTTATATATTTAGGGCAATAGTCTCCCATTTCATTGCTGTTCTTGCGAAGACTGGTATTACACATTATTATGTTTAACTGAGGAATATTTCAAATATGAGGCTCAAAGGTGATCTTGGAATGCCCCCGTAGCCCCTCGGCTCACTGCAGGGTTATGCTGCTCCTGCTTGTTAAAAATAGAACCCTAGAATATAGATATGCAGTTGGCCGTGTGCAATGATGAGTCGACCCCCGTGCGACGAAAGGCATCTCCGATCTTCACCCAATCAGCATTTTCTTCAACCCTCCTCCCACTTCAAACCTCCTTAAAGTATTTTTGAAATGATTTGGCACTCAAAGCCGCGCAGGCCCCCGAAATAACCGTGTTAGCCTTTGTTCTTGTGCTCAGACGCAGAGGGGCTCACAGGTGGCCTGGGGGAGGGGGCCAGTGTTGGCATGTGGGGACCGTCCGCCTATGGCTCCGGCTTTCAGAAGGGACCCGTCACTGTGCCGCTAAACAAGGGGCAGACTGCACAAAAGATGTGTCTTGCAGTTCCAGTGAGGGCGTTTTGGCATCTGTCACCGGGTAAGGCAGTGTGTCGCTTCCCAAGGTTACCAAGCCGGTGCAGAGCAAATCAGGCGACTTATATTTAGCCTTGCAAATGGCGCTCTATGGATTATGCCTTAGGGCTCTCCAGTTTCGTCTTCAGTGCGTTTTGTAGCATGAAGGAGGGGGGGGTTGTGGATCATGAAGAGGCTGCTGTTCAGGTGAGGGAACGTGTTGGCCGAATGGTCTAAAAGACCAATACTCCTTTCATTTCACCTCGCTTTCTGGACTCCACTCTGTCTCTCATTCACACCCGTCATCTGGGGCCGAAAGCACTTCTGCTCTTCTGCTTGTGGTCTTCTTCTCACCCCGTCGAGGTGATCGGGGGGAGTTTTAAAAGACTCTTGCGAGGAGGAAGTAGGAGCTGTACCATCAAGAGGAGAAACCAACATTTGTGCACATACGGGATTCTTTCGTCATCCTGCTGAGTTTTGGGATCAAACACTGCCATGGATGTACTTGCCTTAGAGGCAAAGACTGGAGGAGGACCAGAAAATGAGAAGAAATCCGCCCCGAGGCCAAAACCCAAACCCCCGAAAAAGGCCAAAAGGATCGTCTACTTTGAGGTGGAGATTTTGGATTTAAAGACTAAAGAGAAACTCCTGCTGCTGGACAAGGTGAGTGCCACGGATAATGAGGAGTTATATGACTCTCACCTTTCATATGAGCTTTAATGATTTTAAAAGGACACATAATGACGACGCAGGAGTCAGACTACAGCTACAAAATTAAGTTGTGCACATAAGTTACCGTGCCAGGTTCAGTCAGCAATTTGAAAAATGGCACCAAACTCTATTTCAGACTTAACGATTTTTAACTTTTTATAGCATTGCCCAAATTAGCAATGACGGATCACTTTGCAGTGCAGTAAAAGGAGACTTTTGAGCACGTTGGTGCGACTAACTTCACAAGTTGTAACAGGATGTTAATCGCAGCCATTATCAGTTAGGTTTTCTCTTGAGCAAAGGCTGTTGTCAAGAAGTAGTAATGTTCTATTCCAGCTACAATTCTGTCCGTGCTGCAGGCCGGCAGCCGCACAGACGCGATCAGCTGCTTGTGTAAAAAGAGTGTTGTGTTCACAACACGGGGGCTTGCGTTACAGACGGAAATGTAAAAATGCAAGTCCGACATTTCTCAAAGAAGGGAAACATCAGTAATGACAGTATTTCTTTGAGTATTTTTAGTACTTGGCGTGAATGTCATTAAAGAAGTGTGTGAACAATTGTGTGTATTCCATTTGTGCTTTGATTGTAGGTGGAGCCAACTGCCACGGTTTTGGATATTAAGGCTTTGTTTCACAAATCATGTGAGTAAGTCAATAATACTGATGTTCTGGATCAACCAAAAAAAAAAATAAATGTCTTTAATTGTCGTTGATATATTTTCCAGGTTAAAGTAAAATATCTTTTGTTGATGTAGACTTCGAGATCAAGTTATCTCTTCATGCTGCTCTGAATAAAATTCCTCCTTACATTTTGACAGATCCAAAGTGGTATCCAGCCAGACAGTCCCTGCGCTTGGATCCAAGTATGTGTGCCACAATATCTTCTTTACATACGGCGAACTGTGAATTGTTTTTTGTTTTTTTTTGTCGACGAGTGTTGTGATGATGTCATGTAACTTTGTCCGGTCCTGACGTGGCTGATATTTGTGTGCCATGACGTTTCCCAGAGGCCAAGTGTCTGAGGGATGAAGAAGTACTGCAGACGCTTCCGGTGGGAACCACAGCCAGCTTTTACTTCAGTGACCTCGGACCCCAACTCACATGGGGGACTGTGAGTGTGCCTGTGCAAGAACACACAGTATTTATGGACAAATAGTACATTAGTTTAGTTTATTTCACGTTTTATTTTCCCCCCAATTTAACTTAATTCAATAAACGTACTGTTGGAAAAAGAATACTTCAGGAAAATAACTTTTTGGACATTTTAACATTTAATTATCTACTTTCAAATACTTGATACCAAAAACTTGAAACTAAAAACTGTTAAGTTTCTCGGCGGTGGTGGCTTGGAGGTTAGAGAATTGGACTTGGAGTCAAGAGTTTGCAGGTTTGAATTCCACAGCTGACGTGTCGCTGCGCTACTGTGCATTGGCTAGTACATCATGCCATTCCACATGTGTGGAATTGGCCACATGTGGGGGGAAAAAAGGGGATTAATAAAGTATGAATGGTTTAGTTTATTAGTTTTAACAGATAATTTCAAAGTCACAAAATTGAAAAATAAACTAAACGTTTGACACAATTCAGTTGGAATAAAATGAAATGGACCAAAGTCAAATTTATTTCATGACGTATAGCTTAAAAAAATCCTCTTTTAAAATGTTTTTTTACCATAAACACTACGCTGATCATTCATCTCATGTCTTTCCCGTCACCTCTTTCATGGGCACTGCGATTAGATATTGTTATGATTTTTCATATTTTGTCAGATTTTTTAAATGAAAGCATAAATCAGGTGACCTCGTGCAGACTGGAGGTAAAAAAAAAAAAGTGCTTTTCAAGACAAATGCGGTGAAACATGGCCGTGTTTATATCAATGTATAATAAGTACAAAGTAGATATGCTGTGGTTTGCTATTACGTATATATGCAAATTATGAGACTCCCCTATACCGACTCATGATTGAATGTTTTGGAGAAAAACAAGATGATATCATTTTACAAATATGGTCACCTGACCTAATAAAAGGTTGTATATGAATACATACTCATTAAAGCACAAAAAAGAAAACAACTCCTTGCTTTGATTACACTATTTTGACTATTTGTAATCTGTTATTTTCCACACATGCTGATTCCTCCTATTTATTCCTCAAACACTGAATTCATTCATAAAGTCTATTTTAAGTTCAGATATTCCTATGCTGATAAATAGCATATTCTTCCCTACCGGGGCGCCGCCGTGCCGCCGCAAAGTCAAAGTCCCACTTAATTTGCTGAACCATCCGAAACCACGGGAACTGTCTTTTAAAATTCTTGTCCTTTATAAATAAACAGACACCCTCTCACCTACTCAATAACTCTTGATTATAAATATCGTTGCACAGTGACAGATAGAGGTGATTTGCCGCGGGTCGTTTCTCCCCCTCCTCCTCCTCCTGCTCCGTCTGCCTTCTGTCCGAGGACATTTAATCTCGTGGCCCCATTTCTCCCAAAGGTGTTTATCCCCCTGACCTCTCACTTGCCTTTCACCGTACCTCTTCACCCACCCTTGGCCACCCAGCCGGGTCTGTTTCGCCGTCTTTCCCGACCCTCGGGGCTTCGGGCTGATGCCGGCGCCCCAGCAGAGATCACCGGGAGCTGCTGACTCAGGGATCCGTTTCCCTCTCGGCTGCGCTGCTTCTCTTGATCATAATCATTTGTGGATAGCAGGTATTACAGGATGCCTCGGTGTCTTGTCTGCTGGTCGCACAGCAGCGGCCTTAACGTGGTTCGAACATGTGCGACGTGAGAAGTCGAGGCGTCCCGGTGTCAGTTTCTGATTAGTTGTTAAAGAGGCCGGAACCACGGCGGTGTCGGTTGCATGTTCTGCTTTTGGCGGAGTGTCAGCGCTGGCAAATCCTGGAGTTGCACCGGTTGGGGGTTTATCCAATCCAACAGATTAACAGTTCAAATGGTTATTTATCAATAATGGCCATAAATGAACGCAAAGATTAAAGCTCCTCTGTCTCCTTCCTCACCTCAGGTCTTCCTCTCAGAGTGCGTTGGTCCACTGGTCATCTACTTAATGTTCTACTTCCGCCTACCCTTCATCTATTCTCCAAAATATGACTTCACCACCAGCAAAATCTGGGTCGTACAGTGAGTGTCTGCTTGCTTGTGTTTTTTTTTTTTTTCGGGGCTCTGCTGTGACGTCCGGTGCCACAGGCCTCGCGCAATCCAGGTCCTTGACACAGATCCCTCCTCGACATGACAAACAGTTGAAAAGCGTATCGCTATGTAGACACTGAGTCAGGGCCAAGTGTGACCGACTGCGTTGTATCAATCACAGCTTGAATTCCGTGTGTGTTCGTGTGCATGCGGTTTTTTTGTTTTTTTTTGCCCTGCTGCAGCTTGGCCTGCATGTGTCACTCCTTCCACTACATCAAGAGGATCCTGGAGACGCTGTTTGTTCACCGCATCTCCCACGGGACCATGCCTCTCAGAAACATTTTTAAGGTAACTGCTCGGGCACACCCACGGAACTTCAAGCGTCGCATCCGTCACCGCGTTCTCGGAAACCTCGACTAAATCTACGGGGAGCTCTTTTCAGACACTTTGACTTATTATAGTCCTACTTTCTATTCCAGAACTGTGGCTATTACTGGTGCACCGCAGCTTGGATGGCATACTACATTAACCACCCTCTCTACACCCCACCCTGTAAGCACTGACCACAGCAGTTCTCACTTTAGCTCATCAGTCAAAGTTGACTTCCACCTTAATCCATTCTCCTGTGACACGCTGACAGATTACGAGCAGCAGCAGGTGAACGCGGGTCTTTATATTTTCCTGGTAAGTTCAGCGTTCTGTCCAGGTCATCCGAATCCAGCGTCTTGTCGTGCAGACGCTCATGTTTTCATGACTTCCACTCCTGCAGTTCTGTCAAGTGGGGAACTTCTCCATCCACGTTGCACTTCGGAACCTCAAAACTTCAGGTGACGCATGAACATAAATAATTCAGCATTGTGATGCCTTGAGTCGAGAGCAAAAGCACAGTGGAGATGTTTTCCTCATCGTTTCAGGTTCAAAAACCAAGAAGATTCCCTACCCCACTAAAAATCCCTTCACGTGGATCTTTTGGCTGGTCTCTTGTCCAAACTACACATATGAAGTGAGTGGCTACACAGAAAACACGTTATATAATGCGTCATTTAACAATAGAATGGTGAGCTTAGAAAATTCTGTACATTTGGAATTTACTGCTGATTTTTTTTATACAGCAATAATGTCATGGTTATGAAATATTAGTATTATAGAGTATTATATTTTCTAATTTCACTACTTTCTATTGATAATGTTTTTCAAATTTTTCTTTACTCTTTCTCAATGATGATGATTTAGTTACAAAGGATCAAATAACTGAAGCTACAGAATTTTACTAATTCATGATTGAGTTCTATTGATGATGATTGCAATTTTGTTGCTTTGAATGTAATTCGTAGATATTTTATATGGAGTTCAATGTAGGATATTGCTTTTTATTTTAGAAAATAATAAAGCTATAGGGTATTTTTTACTTTTTATTTATATGTCTGAGTACATTTCAGAACTTTTATTTGGGTAAAGAAATTAAAATCTGTACTTCTTACATTCCAAAATCTTCTCTCAACTTAAAAGAAAACTCTTGAAAACAAACAAGAAATCTTTTACTCGCAACCTGAAATAATATTTCCAATTTCCTTGAATACAAAATGTTTGAAAATCTCAAAGTACAGGAATATTTAAAATTTTAAATAGATTCATAATAACCAACATTATTTATTAATCTAATAGCAATGATCGGTAACACCGGATACTTTTGTCTTATTATCATAAAACTAATCTACTAACAGAAAAATATTATGTGAAAAATTAACATCGCAAAATAATTTTAAAGGCCCATCAAGCCGAAAGCTACTCACACCAAACAATGAGGACAAATAGAATTTCCATGGTGTTATTAATCAAACTATAGCGTCTATTGAGTTGACAGACTGCTGCAGTTGTCAAAATTCACTTTATGAATTTTCCGTTACAATAATGTGGTTAAACTAAATAAAAACACAAGGAGGATGCTCTAAAAAAAAAAGATGTATTATCATGTACACGTTGAACGATGCAAGTTGTTTGGTTTTTCTTCATTAGAATATAACTTCATATAGAGAGACTGCATTTAAACGTTTTTAAATGAACACACAAACTGTTAAGTCTTCCAGTGCTGGAGTTCAGGTGTTGCTGCCACCTGCTGGCCACATGCAGCACCTGCACGCATCAGCCCGACTCACCCTGTGGGGAACTTCTTGCTTGCAGGTGGGCTCCTGGATTGGCTTCACGGTGATGACCCAGTGCGTGCCCGTGGCCTTCTTCACCCTGGTGGCCTTCATCCAGATGACGGTGTGGGCTCGCGGCAAACACCGCAGCTACCTGAAGGAGTTCAGAGATTACCCCACCCTGCGCTCCTCCATACTGCCCTTCATCCTGTAGCGCCGGGCATCCCAAAGCAGCGGTTGCTACGTCCATCCTACTCCTTTGTGATTGGACCCTATGTTTAAATGCATACATGCGTTTTGGTCAAACGGACTGTGTGTATCAGTTTTCACCCCCGAGAATCACCGAGTGTGGGATTGGCGAGTGTCGGGACTGTCTGAGACTGAGAGAAGCGAGTGAACAGCAGCAAAAGTCTTACCTTAATGTTGTATGTCATATTGAAGAGACAGAATGTCCTTTATGTTTTTGCTACTTTTATGAGTTGTAAAGATAATCAACGGGGAGTGCGGTTCAGACTAAATCTCATTACTTTCACAGCTCTTGGCAGTCTAATCAGTGGAGATTCCCACAGAGCCGGGAAAAACCAAGAAGCTAATCTGCATTGTCAAACTCGTGTGCAGCCTGGAGCTGCTGGCTTTGTGGTGTCAAGCAGCTCACTCTGATTGGACTGATCCTAAAGCGACCTTTATGCTACGATAGCCATTGTATCCAAAATTGTTCTGATACCCGCCGGATGTGCCTCTCACAAACCGCTCAAAACAATGCTCTTTGTTTGGGTCAAACAGCGCCTGGATAAACTTTTATATGCATTGGAACGTTTTTCTTCGCGACAAATCCGCTGATCCATTAAGTTACGAGAAAATCCAAAGCGTCCAATGCAGAGACGAGAGTTTTTATTTGTGACTCTGGTAGAATTGTCCGTCTTACAGGTAAAAAGATGAGAAGGTAGGCGAGAGATGTGGACCACATCGAGTGGAATGTTACAATTCAAGTGGCTGGTTTAGATCAAAACACAAGGCGAAACCGGACAAAACTCCGAACAGATGAGAACATTAAGTATTGCATTTCATCAATATTGCTGCTTTGTAAACAGGCGTCGAGCAGCTGGATTGTACAATAACATTTCTTGGAAGTTATTACTGTTTTCCTCATGTATAAAACCATATTTCATGACGCTATATATTTGCGTTGTTGGTTTTTTTCTGACATTGTGCCCTCAAATGTGACTGTAATGTTGGACCACCATCCTTTTTAATAAGGATGGAACAAGAAAACAAGATGAGATCAGGTAGTAGTATATCGTGTGGGTTATATCTCAGCATTGGAATGAAACTGGAGACATAAACTAAAACAGCAGCTATCAGTGGCTTAATAAGCCAGGAATCGGACTCGCACATGGAGCCTTGACTTATTGAAACATGTTGAAGCCATTCTAAACAATGAGAAAACAACACACACGTGTGCTTTTGTGTCCATCTGCGTCTTAAGAGCAGTTCTGAGGACTTACGGAATAGCAGATACAGAGAGGACACTCGGAACCGATGGAGACTTTGGCCGCAGCGCTACGCAGTCGTGTCTGCGTGGACCCGTGGGCCCAGAGACGGTCCCCCGCATGGAAGCAAAAACTCCGCCCCCTCACCCCACCCTTGTCGCCAGCTGTAGCAGCCAAGTGTTTCAACTATTGCAGGGAGGGCGGCGGCGCTCCACCTTGAAAACACACTGCCAGTGTGGAAGTCCGTTTCCTCGGCGGAGGTGAAATGGAAACCAAAGATCTTGATGAGAGGTAGGATGACTGTCTTTCAGTTTCTGGTCATTCTCACAGTGAATGTGACTCCCACCTCTGCCTCCCCCCCCCCCCCCCCCCTCCACACGCTGCACGTGAAGGCCGGCGGGAGGCAACTAGATGAGAGAGAGAGAGAGAGAGAGAGAGAGAGAGAGAGAGAGAGAGAGAGAGAGAGAGAGAGAGAGAGACAGAGAGACAGAGAGACAGAGAGAGAGAGAGAGAGAGAGAGAGAGAGGGCACTGCATGCATGTCTGAGTCAATGCAGAATCGTCCGTCGCGTCTATCTCCTCCTTCAGAGGTCTTCGTATTCCAGGAAGTGGGTTCTCTGCAGCACTTTGACGTGGCGCTCGTAGATCTTGAGAGCCGGGCCGAGGCGGATCGACAACCCAGTCAGGACGTCGCTGCGCTGCATGAGGAGAAGGGATTTCCCATCGATTTCCTGCAGAGGGTCAAAACGGGTTTTTGTACTTGTTGACGCGTCAGCTGAGGAGATAAGATGTGTGTGTGTGTGTGTGTGTGTCGCGCCTCTCCATGTTCGGGCCCGTAGGTTTTTGCACCGACCTGCGTTCGAAACGCCACCGCCTGCTCTGGGAACCCCGCGGCTGAGAAGTAGCCGGCCACGTCGGCCACGGTCCACTGCAGCAAGTTCTGGCTCATCTTCTCCTTCTTCACCAGACTGGAGGCACAAGCAACCGGAGATCAACCTGCCGCCACTCACTGTGGCGCTGCCTCGACTGATTAAAGATACTCTTCAGTCCATACAGGCGGAATCGTGATGGCAGACGATCGGCAAGTCCGACATGGGAGCTGAGAGGCAGGTCACCTCGCTCACAGCGAAGGCAATTACTCTTAAAAGGCTCAGAATCTTGCTCAGTGTCGCATTTCAGACATTTTTAACTGAACTTGACTGAACGTAAAATGTTAACTGCACGTAGATTATT